>NW_026879158.1:0-25718 GCF_032173495.1 Musca vetustissima
GTAATTGCCCAGCGATTTGCTGTCAAGAAATATTCCCCATCATCATTATTATTCAAGTCAATGGATATAAACAACACGTTGATGTTGCCATTAAAGCATTGACTTATGCTAAATTGCTTTCCTGTAACGTTCCAACCACAATCATTAAATGACTGGGCATTTCCGCAACAAAAATGAACGGCATGGATATATGGTAGTTGCTGGCTATGCTCAAAAAATAACCATAGAGAGAGAGGATAAGAGATAACATTCCACAATAATGTGGTTACGAAACGAAATGGTAGTGGAACAACAAATGTTAAAATATCGATAAAACGCGACAACTGGAATGAAGAGAGTAGGATTGAGAACAGAATGGCTTATAGTTTTTATTTTGATATCATTTGCTGATATCAAGGAGGACATAATTTTGATTAAAAACAAGACCGGTAATATGCGAATACTTAAACTGCCTCATTCTAAGTTTGTTGTTACTAATTCAAATGAGGACAATTGGCAGATATATTTTATGTACGACGAATACAGGCTCTTAAATACGTAATGGCAATATTAAACCAGTAAAGAAAGTCTTCATTAAAACCCCAGGCATATTATGTCTTTGTGCATATGTTTGTAACAGGTAAAAGGAATCGAGATAGATCCATGGTTCCTTTGAGAATATGCATAGAATCACTTTCTGAGTCGATGTCCGTCCGACTGTCTGTCCATGTTAAATTGTAAACAATATACAGGTCGCATTTATGGTCCGAAGTGGATGAACTTTGGCATAGGTCACTTATTCGGCCCAAGGACGAACCCAATTGAAATTGGGAAAAATCGGTTCAGATTTAGATATAGCTCTCATATATAGTTTCGCCCGATTTTAGGTAAATGGTGAACCAAAGTCCCTGAAAATCATTCGATTTGCACGAAATTTAGTAGAGCGTACTGAAGTAAGTCTAGAATGATGTGTGCTAAGTTTCATGAAAATCGGTTCAGATTTAGATATAGGTCCCATATATGGTTTCGCCCGATCTTAGATAAATGATGCACCACAGTCCCTGAAAATCTTTTGATTTGCACGAAATTTGGTACAGCGTACTGAATTAGGTGTAGAATGACGTGTGGTAAGTTTCGTGAAAATCGGTTCATATTTAGATATAGGTCCCATATATAGTTTCGCCCGATTTTAGGTAAATGGTGCATCAAAGTCCCTGAAAATCATTTGATTTGCACGAAATTTGGCATAGCGTACTGAACGAAGTCTTGAATGATGTGTATTAAGTTTCACGAAAATCAGTTCAGATTTAGATATAGCTCCCATATATAGTTTCGCCCGATTTAATGTAAATTGTTCACCAAAGGCCCTATATATCATTCGATTTTCACGAAATTTGTCATTGCGTGACGAATTAGGTCTAGACAAATTTCTTGAAGATCGGTTCAGATGTAGACATAGGCCCCATAAATATGTTCGACCGATTCAATATAAATGGTGTGCAAAAGTCCTTTTATATCCTTCGATTTGCACGAAATTTGGCGTATCGTACTGAATTGAGTCTAGAATGATGTGTGTAAAATTGCCTGAAAATCGGTTCAGATTTACACAAAATTTTGCACAACTTACTTAAGATAGTTTAGTTGGAATCCGTCCGTACAGACATCAAACTATGTGTTTGGTGCATCATTTAGTTAAAATCTAACGAATATATATATATGGAAGCTATATCTAAATCTGAATCGATTTTTTCCCAATTTCAATAGTGTTCGTCCTTATGCCAAATAAGTGAGCTGTGCCAAATTTTATTCTAACGGACGTACGGGCGGACAGACAGACGGATATGCATATATCCACTCAAAAATGATTATTTCCTGTTACAAACATGAACAAAGACATAATATCCTGTACCACAGTGTGGTGAAAGTTATAAAAAGGGATAATATGGAGACTACCCCCAAAAGCAGGCGAATATAAATATTTTTTGAAAGATAGATTTGTTACCAAATATTACTACAAAAGACCAAATTACAGAGAATTCGGTTGAAAAACACGCTCAATACCCCCAAAATATCGTAAATTCGGGCTACTGTTATATGGGACTCTATATCTATAATTTTTATAGAAAGAAACCGATGTGCGGGATTTCAGCGAATTCGGTTGAAAAACGCAAAAAAAAGTGGACAAATATTTATAATTTTTAGTGGAAACATTCGGTACCCAATAAGAACCAAATGTGCCAAATACAGATACTTGGGGGACCTTATATGAGGGCTATGCCAAAACGTGAACTGATATAGCTCATCTCATCGAACATGTCCTGCCTGCAGACAAGAGACAATCCTTCAAAATTTCAGCACCCTATCTCAATTCCTTCAGAAGATAGCGTGATTACAACAGACAGACGGACGCAAATGGCCAGATCGTCTTAGAATTGTACTCTATGGGTCGGAAATTAATATTTCGATAAGTACCACAGTGTGGTGAAGGTTAGAAAAAAAATACACACTTCAGAACAAATTACATTTGAAGCATTTAAGTTCAAGGTCTTTCAAAATTAGGATTTAAGTAAATGTAGTCCTTAAATGTCCTTATTTTCAAAATGTCCCTTTATGGTTCGATTAATACTTTAGAAAATGTTCCTCAACAAATGCTACTTTAGTGACACTGCTAATCTTTTTATAGCCCTGTGAAAATCTACAGAAAATAGTATATATCAAATCCCGCTTATAATTTAAACTTCATCATCCTTTTACTTTAAAAACTGCGCTATTCAAAATGTTCCTTTAATGTATGGTCACGAATCTCCTACAAAACGCTCATGTACACAAACATTTTGGCAGTATTTGGAGCATTAAATACCTTAACTGTATAAATATTTGTACATTCACATATATTTTGTGCATGCGTATGAATTTGTGTTTGTGTGTTCGCGTTTGTTATGCCGACGTGTTTCGGAGAACATTTGTAGCGAATATTTTTGTTATTTTTTTTTCTGTTTTGCATTCCATGCATTTGTTGGTTTTTTCGTGTGTGTGTGTGCACTTAGCCCACTTCGACTTGTATGTAGTTGTAACTCTTGAATGTTACAAATGTTTTCAAAAACAACAGTAACTACAGTACAACAACTGGCAAACACCAGATAGTAACATTCATTCATAAATTCGTACAATACAACACATATTTACATATATACAACGGAACATTTCTAATTCGTTAGCATGATGTTTGCTAGAATGGATGAAAAACACAATCTGTGTGCTCTGGAGTGCATTTAGGTTATGCACTGAAATGCGTGTATGCGTGTGTATGTGCATATGTGTGCCTAGAATTCGTAAATGTTTCATACAATGTTGTAAAATATGTGTAGTTTCAATTCAAGTTTAAATTAGTTTTTAATTGCCGATTTTTTGATGTTAGCTAGAAATGAAAGGTATTACAAATAGGCGGTTCTGATTTAGACTTTTATGTAGTCTTCCAAATGGTGTATTGTTAAGGAAATTAGAGAATAATAAGTTTGTAAAAATGATTAAAATTACCCCGACTAAATTGATTAACATGAACGATTTGAAATTTATAGATGATAGTGTGTGGATAATGAGATTTAAATAGATATTAAAATATTATGAAATTTTCCACGCATGTGGAGCTCCGGAGAGACTTTAGAATATTATGGAATATTCCATGTCTGTAGAGCTCTGGAAAGGAAATAATATGTTATTACATAAGCCACGCCTATGGAAGCCGGAATATGCTATTATTGAATAAACCGCACATATGTTTATGCAAACAGTGGATCGATTCACTATCAAAATAAAACAATTCTCAAATCGATAACATTTTATATTTTATATTCTTCAATATTGAACATCCCTTGTTTTGTTCAAAATTTGTATGTATTTTGTTTTCAAAATGTTCAAAATTAAAAGTTTATCGACAATTTGTCTACATTTTTACAGAATAGCATTTTCGTTACTGCAGGCGATTTTATGTGTAGACAAAATTGTCTATTGTAGGATCGTTATAAGTTACTGAATCGACCTACAGGAGTATGACAGAATATCCTTTAAAATATTATTGTATAAACGACGATTGTAGAGCTCTAAAATATCTTTAAAATTGTATTTAAACCAGTACAGAAAGATCAAAAGTCGGACGGGCCAACTATATGATACCCTTCTCTACTTTTTTGTTATCACTCAATATTCAATTTAATACCCTCTGCCAAATTTCATGTAAATCGAACAAACATGGGCCATTCGGTGCACCATTTACATAAAATCGAACGAAAATATATATAGGAGCTATACCTAAATCTGAACCGATTTAAATAAACCTTATCACACATAAATTTTTTCTCAATTGCATTGGCTATGCAAAATTTTGTTCAATCGGATAAATTTGCTGTATCATTCGGACGAAACTATATATGGGAGCTATATCTAAATCTGAACCGATTCCAACAAAACTTCACAGACATTAATCTGGACATAATTCAGCACTCTGTGCAAAATGTTGTCTCAATCGGAATATTGGGAGTTTGGTGCATCATATATGGGAAATATATCTAAATCTGAACCGATTTTCAGGAAACTTAACACACATCATTCTGGACCTAATTCATTACGCTATGCAAAATTTCGGCAAATCGAACAATATATAGGGACTTTGGTACACCATTTACCTTAAATCGGACGAAGATACCTATGGGAGCAGTATCAAAATCTGAACCGATTTTCAGGAAACTTAACACACACCATTCTAGACATAATTCATTACACTATGCCAAATTTCGTGCAAATCAAAAGATATATAGGGACTTTGGTGCACCATTTACCTTAAATTGGACGAAAATATATATGGGAGCTATATCCAAATTTGAACCGATTTTCAGGAAATTTAACACACACCATTTTAGAGCTAATTCATTAGACTATGCCAAATTTCGTGCAAATCAAATGATATATAGGGTCTTTGGTGCACCATTTGCCTTAAATCGGACGAAAATATATATGGGAGCTATATCTAAATCTGAACCGATTTTTCCCAATTTCAGTAGGGTTCTGCCTTGTGCCAAATTTTATCCAAATCGGATCATAAATGCGACCTGTACTTTGTTAACACGGACATGCTTAAATCGACTCAGAAAGTGATTCTATGAATATTCTCAAAAGGAACCATGGGTCTATTTCTATTTTTTTTTTTTTTTTGCCTGTTACAAACATATGCACAAAGACATAATATCCTGTACCACAGTGTGGTGAAGGGTATAAAAACCATGCGTACAGGGCTCTGAAAAATTTAAAATATGTGGTAAACCACACCTAAGGTGCTCCGAAAAGCCTTTTAAATACTATTTAATAACCAAATCATAAGGCGGCCCCAAAATAGTACTTAGTAAACCACGCCTATGCAGATCAGAATATCCTTTAAAATATTATTAAATAAACAACGCCTATGGACTTGTGGAAAGGTTCTAAACAATTGTTTATTAAACCATGGCTATGGAGGTCAGAATATCCATTCAAATATTATTGAATAAATCACGCCTATAGGGATATGAAAAGGCTCTAAAATTTTATTTAGTAAACCATGCTTGAGTAGCCGTCAAAATATTTCTTACCAAACCACGTCTATGACGTTCTGAATAGCCTTAAAAATATTTATTAATAAACCACGAATAAGGGGTTCTTATGGCGCTAAACAACGGCTATGGCGTTCTGAATAGCCTTCAATGTATTACTTAGTAAACCATGCCTGTGGAGACCTGAATAGCATTTAAATTACTACATAATAAGCCAGACCTTTAGATGTCTGAATAGCCATTAAATTACTGCATAATAAACCACGTCTGTGAAGGTATGAATAACCTCTAAACTAGGACATATCAAACCACGCCCGTCGAGTTCTGAATAGCCTTTAATTACTAATTAATAACCCAAACCCACGCGGGCCTGAATAGCCTTCAAAAGATTACAAATTAAACCACTCATGTAGGGGTCTGAATAGTCTTCAAAAGATTACTTAACAAACCACTCCTGACGAGGTCTAAGTAGCCTTCAAATTACCCACGTTGGCCTGAATAGTCTTAAAAATGCTACTTAATAAACCACCTTTTTGGAGGTCTGAATAGCCTTTAACTTACTACTTAATAAACCACTACTTTGAACCTCAGATTAACCTTAGATTTGTGGTTCAATATTCCACTCATAAGTAGCTCTGATAAGGTTTAACGAAGCGTATGTGGATCTGAATATCCTTTAACATGTTTTTAATGAATCACATTTATAGCCTTTAAAATATTATTTAATAATCCATACCCGCGGAACTCTTTCTTTGAAAAGCTTTAAGATATTTACCCACTCCTCTGGAGCTCTGAGCAAGGGAGCTCTGAAACGCCTGTTAAAGTTTATTAACTAGATAGCTTTAAACATGATATCCAAAATTTATTAATCTACATAAATTAATACATATGTACGTACGAGTACATATGTATATATGACATATACCCCAATATAAGTTATGTTTGAAATTGTATTTAATTTAATTTTTGATTTTAGCTTATTTTGTATTCAATTCATATAGACCTAGTTTTTAACGAAAAAAAAAATTAACGCACACATACATGCACCTATGTAATATATCAATGTCAAACAGTAGCAGCAGCAGCATTGAAACGTGTATTTTTTGGAAAACATGTAGCAAACGCGGTACAACGTATCTAGAATGATGAATGGCATTTGGATCAAACATTATTTTTAGGTTTATGCGATTTTTTTGTTCTTGTTCAGATTCCGGTGAAATTGTAATTTTACAGAACACATGGATCGGGCACGACACCAAAACAGTTGTTGGCGAAAAAAAAACATAAAACGTATTTGCATACTCTCGAGAGCTGACATTCACAGCGGTCTAAGGAGAATTATTAAAATGTTCCAATCAATTTTTCAATTAAAACACGTTTTACACGCGGCAGAAGCTGGCATATAATTTATATGTAATCAGATGCAGCAGTTACTGGATCGAATCACAATTGTAATTTTTGTGTAAAGAGGGGCAAACATATATATATATATATATATATATGAGTTTACTATTTACTGAGAAATTTTGTGTGAACACAATTATTTTTTTCGGCAGATGACTGTACTGCTAGATTTTTCGTTAGTTAGAAGGCTGACAGTTCGCAGTATTTGTTGTGAGTTACAGGGTGTTAAAAATGGAAGTGAACAAAGAGAAAATTTTGTACATTTTACAGTCTTTCTTTGACGAAGACGAAAATGGAAGCCGGCATTTTAGCAGTCGTAATATCGCCCAGGTTCTAAAAATCGGCCAATAAACAGTATCATGGGCTCCAAGAGTTTGGCTCACACAGCCAAGTTGGAACGCGCCAATGCCCGTGAGCTCGCCCATTTACCATTGTCCAGAAACGGCCAGAATTGGCCAAAAGAAAAGGTATCATGTTCCACCAGGACAACGCTAGGCCACACACATCTACAGTGACTAGCCAGAAACTTCGGGAGCTTGGTTGGGAAGTTTACAGTCCGGAATTGGCACCAAGGGATTATCATCTTTTTCTTGCATTGCAAAATTACTTTTATGATAAAAAATTGTATCTAGGGAGGATTGCGAAAATCGACTACTAGATTTTTTTTCAAATAGAGAGCAGGACTTCTATGAGAAAGGCATTATGAAGTTACATTTAAAATGGCAATAAATCATACAACAGAACGGAGAAAATCGGCTGAGATTTAGATATATAGTGAACTTTCGATAATGTGAACATGCAAAACAGTGAACTCTCGATAATGTAAACTAATTGATGTCGGGGTAGTTCCTATTTTCGATTCGACCAGGTTATTTACCGCTTATTCTCTGAAATTTATCATACATTAATGTCGGTTTGAATATTCACATTATCGAGAGTTTACAGTAGTTCCCATATATAGTTTGGTACGATTTTAGGTAAATTGTGCACTCCCAATATTTGTCCCATTGAGAGAAAATTTTGCACAGCGTACTGCATTAAATCCCGTTTGGTGTCTGTGAAGCTTTGTTGAACTCTGTGATATAGCTCCCATATATAGATTCGTCGGATTTTATGTAAATGGTGCACAAATCTGCCAATATTTGACCGATTGAGGCAGCGTACTGAGTTAAGACCAGATAGACGTATGTGAGCTTTTGTTGAAATCGGTTTAGAGTTTGGTATAGTTCCCATATATTACAGAGAGTATTGGATTGAAATCCGAATTTCTTGAAATCATTTAAGGTTTTGATATAGTTATCCCCGAAAATTTAATTTTTTGGGCGTGTGTGGGCATGTTTTTAACCGAATTCATTGCAATTGAACTCGTTGGGTTCTTATGGGGTACCATGCAACTGCAATTTTACTCGTTGGATTCTTATTGGAAACTAAATCTTTCCACTAAAAATATCGATATTGGCCTACTTTTTTAGAAATATATCCCCAAAATTTCGGTACTTTGGATAGTTCGGTAGCGTTTTTCAACCGAAATAGTTGTAACTTGGTATTTTGAATTCTCATTTGCTACGAAATATCTCTACTCAAAAATTTCAAAAATTTTTAGGTATGACAATACACCCCAAATATCCGAATCCTGAGGATTTTGGACAAGATTTTCGATCGAAGTGGCTAATATTTGATTTTTTTTTTTTTTTTTTTTTTTTGGGTTATAAGTGGTTACCTAATCTTGCCGTCAAAACCTAAAAATATCTTGGGTACACCCTATACAACGATACTTTCATATTTTAATACCCTTCACCACACTGTGGCACAGTGTATTATGTCTTTGTGCATAAGTTTGTAACAGGCAAAAGGAAACGAGATAGACACATGGTTCCTTTTGAGAATATGCATAGAATCACTTTCTAAGTCGATTTATGCATGTCCGTCCGTCTGTTTGTCTGTCCATGTTAAATTGTAAACAAAGTACAGGTCTCATTTATGATCCGATTTGGATGAAAATTGGCATAGGTCACTTATTTGGGCCAAGGACGAACCCTTTTGAAGTTGGGAAAAATTGGTTCAGATTTAGATATAGCTCCCATATACAGTTTCGTCCGATTTTATGTAAATGGTGTACAAATGTCCCTTTATATATTTCGATTTGCACGAAATTTGGCACAACGTACGGAATTATGTATGGAAATATGTGTGTTAAATTTCGTGAAAATCGGTTCAGATTTAGATATAGCTCTCATATAGTTTCGTCCGATTTTCTGTAAATGGTGCACCAATGTCCCTATATATGCTTTGATTTTCACGAAATTTGGCATAGAGTATTCGATTAAGTCTAAAGTGATGTGTGGTAAGTTTCGTGAAAATAGGTTCAAATTTAGATATAGCTCCCATATATAGTTTCGTCCGATTTTCTGTAAATGGTGTACCAAAGTCCTTATATAACTTTCGATGCACGAAATTTGGCATAGCGTACTCGATTAAGTCTGGAATGATGTGTGCTGAGTTTCGTGAAAATAGGTTCAGATTTAGATATAGCTCCCTTATATATTTTCCTCCGATTTTCTGTAAATGGTGTATCAAAGTCCTTATATATCTTTCGATTTGCACGAAATATAGCACAGCGTACGGAATTATGTATAGAAAGATGTGTGTTAAATTTCGTGGAAGTCGGTTCAGATTTAGATTTAGCTCCCATATATAGTTTCGTCCGATTTTCTGTAAGTGGTGTACCAAAGTCCTTATATATCTTTCGATTTGCACGAAATTTATCACAGCGTACGGTATTAAGTCTAGAGTGATGTGTGCTAAGTTTCTTGAAAATCGATTCAGATTTTGATATAGCTCTCATTCATATTTTTCTTGGATTTTATATAAAGTTTACACTAAAGACCCAAAATTGTACGATTTGCATATATTTTTGTTGAAATCGATTCAGATTTAGATAAAGCTTCCATGTGTATGTTCGTTGAAGTTTAGGTAAATGTTACACCGGTTGACACGAAATGTATCAATGGTCCTGTTGAATACACCCAAAGTGGTGAAGGGTATCATAAAGTCGGCCCTGTCCGACTTTATTACTTTCCTTACTGGTTTTTGTATACTACCGTTTTTCAATCGAATTTGGTACTTTCTTATATTAAAAAAGTTAACTAATATGTTTCGAGTGTTGGTGTTGTTCTCATAAAATCGCATTGTCAGTTTATATCCTGCAAATTATGGTACAAAATATAAATCGGTGGAATTGGATATTTTTAAAAAGAAATGTACCAGTAAAGTGTAACGCCTTTCAAAAGCTCCGTCGCACTTTGTGTTGGGGACATAACATATGAATGAAATGCCCTCATACTTTTATGAATATTTTTATTTTATTATTACATATCATTCACCTCTTACAAATTCCATGTGAATAAAAAACAGTTGTATATTTTATCAAATATTTTGTTTCCGTGTCAGGGTATTATAGCTTTGTGCAGCCCCAAATGTTTGTAACGCCGCGAAATATTGGTCCTAGACCCACCTTTAAGTATACCGATCGTCATATCTCGACTAGCTGAGTCGATCTAGACATGTGTGTCCGTCCGTCCGTCTGTCCATTATAATTTGTAAACACGATACAGGCCACAGTTATGGACCAATCTTCACGAAATTTTGCATGTAGGATCCAATGAAGACCCCTATTGTTTTTGGAAAAGATCAGTTAATATTTAGGGGATGAAATGTCCCGATCCCCTTTGCATGGAGAAGGGGATCGGGCCAGAGAATAAGCATGCATGTTTTGATAAAGATCGGTCAATATTTAGCGGGTCAAATGGACCCTGACTTTTGTGTGAAAAATGGCAAAATTTGTATTCTATGGCATATATATTTACTCCTGGAGGATGTAGACCCCAGGAGTTGATAGCATATCCAAGAGGAGTGGTTGGCCTTTAAATTGATACCAAATATAGTATGTATCTACTCAGATGTGGGAGTTACAGTCAAATATTTACAGGTGCTTACGTATTCAGATATTATTTAGTAACCCATTACCACATTAGAGGGAGAAATATCGCGCTGATGGCTTTGAAATTTTTCATGAAGTTCCAGTTATGGTCAAGAACAACGCCTACAATTTTCGGTGATGATCAGATTAAAATTTTGGGATGAAATGGACCGAAAACATACTTTTTTGTGTGTTTTCGAGTAGGGTATAATCCGAAAATCACAACACAACCCACCGTGAAGGTAATCTGGACAAGTAATTAGAAGGACTGTACTGAATATTCGAAAAAAGTAAGGAAGAAGTGTTGTTAACCTCTAATCGGACAAGAGGGGGCAAATATCACGAAATATTACTCCGACTCGGAATAAACATCCTCAGAAATTTAGAGTTCGTGGTAGTTGTGTAGGGTATCGTATGGTCGGCCCCGTCCGACTATACTGCTCCGCTCACTGGTTCATACTTGACATATTTAATTCTCATGGAATTGAAACAGAATTGTAAGAGCAATCGAGTAAGTTAACATTTTGTGTTTTTTTATGGCGTGATTTTATTGAGGTTAAGACTTCTAACAGCTAAGACTTCCAGTTATTTTCACAACGTTGGTCAATGATGCAAGTTGGGTAGATGGCGTCAGTAAGCAGAAAAAAGAAACGGCTGTCACATTTAAACTGGGTCAATAAACTGCGTACGGCTTTGTGGTGCGACAAAAAGGTATTGAGTATGACAGCGTTATTTTATTTGAAAAGCGAGTGTTTTTTCAGTGACTTCAATGGAATTACGAGTATACTACATATGAAAATCAAAAGAAATAGCAACTTGACTGATTTGGGTCGTTTTCAAAAGCCAGACGTTAACCCATTAATGTCAAGCTGTTCTGTTCTTTGAATTATATTTTTGCATATGAATGACATTTAATTTTGAAATAATTTTTTTTTATAACCAAAGGAATATATTTCTTCGTATATATATATCCAACAAACTAAAAGCCAAATAAAAGTAGTTTTATGGTTGGCGACTTGGAGTATAAAAAATGTATATATACAATGTAATTGTTAATGTTAAGACTTTATTTATTTTAATTTTGCCTGTAAGGCCGATAACATTGTGCGACACGAAAATTATTCAGGGGTTCTAATGTACCAATTCTGTGGACCACGAAAATAACTTTGGTTCTTCTGGGTCACTTTATGCGTGTCCATGTAAAATTATAAAACATATATGTAACCAGTGAGCGGAGTAGTATATTCGGGCGGGGCCGACCATACGATACCCTACACAACTACCACGGAACTCTATTTCGTGATATTTACCCCGATTTGCCCGATTAGAGGTCAACAGCACCTCTACCTTACACTGAAATATTTTCCGAATATTACTAATATTCAGTACAGCCCTTCTAATTACTTGTCCAGATTCCCTTCGCGGTGGGTTGAGTTGTGATGTTCGGCTTATATTCGACTAGAAAACACACACAAAAAATAAGTGTTCGGTCCACTTCATCCCAAAATTTTATTCTGATCATCACCGAAAATTATATGCGTTGTCCTTGACCATAATTGGAACATCATGGAAAATTTCAAAGCGATCAGCGCTATATTTCCGCCCTCTAATGTGGTAATGGTTTATTAAATAACATCTGAATACGTAAGCACCTGTAGATATTTAAGTGCAACTCCCACATCGGAATAGATACATCAATATATTTGGTATAAATTTAAAGGTCAACCACTCCTCTTGGATATACTATCAACTTATCGGGTCTATATCCTTCAGGAGTAAATACATAAGCCATAGAATTAAAATTTTCTAATTTTCCACACAAAAATCTGAGTCCATTTGACCCGCTAAATATTGACCGATCTTCATCAAAGCAGACATGCTTATTCTTTAGCCCGATCCCCTTTTCCCTGTAGAATTTCGCGATGTTCGGACCATAATTGCGGCCTCTAGAGTGACCAAAAAACCAACAAAAATTATTTAAATATTAAATATTAATCGATCTTTTCCGAAAACAATAGGGGGCTTCATTGGCCACAACCCATCCTACATGCGAAATTTCGTGAAGATTGGTTCATAACTGTGGCCTGTATCGTGTTTACAAATTATAATGGACAGAGGGACGGACGGACACACATGTCTAGATCGACTCAGCTAGTCGAGATATGACGATCGGGTTTCTTAAAGGTGAGTCTAGGACCAATATTTCGCGTCGTTACAAACTCTTGGGCTGCACAAAGCTATAATACCCTGACAACATAGTTGTGTAGGGTGTGCAAATATTTTCGTCCGATTTAATAGAAATAGTTCACCGCACTTAATTATACCCTACACAAATATGTTGTCAGGGTATTATAGCTTTGTGCAGCCCAAAAGTTTGTAACGCCGCGAAATATTGGTCCTAGATCCATATCTCGACTAGCTGAGTCCATCTAGACATGTGTGTCCGTCCTTCCGTCCGTCCGTCTGTCCATTATAATTTGTAAACACGATGCAGGCCACAGTTATGGACCAATCTTCACGAAATTTTGCATGTAGGATGGGTTCTGGCCAATGAAGACCCCTATTGTTTTTGCTAAAGATCGGTTAATATTTAGGGGGTGAAATGGACCAAAAACTTTACTTTTGACTGATTTTCCGGTCGCTCCAGAGGCCGCAATTATGGCCCAAACATCGCGAGTTTTTAAAAGGAGAAGGAGGATCCTGACTTTTGTGTGAAAAATTACAAAACTTGTCTTCTATAGCGTATATATTTACTCCTGAAGGACATAGACCCAAAATGTTGAAAGTATATCGAAGAGGAGTAGTTGGCCTTTAAATCGATACCAATTATATTGTCGTATGTACCCGGATGTGGGAGTTACACATAAATATTTAAAAGTAGTTACATATTCATATATTATTTTGTAACCCATCACCACACTAGAGAGCGGAAATATAGAGCTGATCGCTTTAAAATTTTCCATGAGGATCAAGGACAACGCCTATAATTTTCGGTGATGGTCAGATAATAGTTTTGGGATAAAGTGGACCGAAAACTTAATTTTTTGTGTAATTTTGTGTCGATCTATAGGGCACAATTGATAGCCGAACTTCACAACAAGGCTGTCCTGAATGTTATTAACATTTTTTGACCTCTAGTTCGTCAAAAGGGTGCAAATATCGCGAAATATTGCCCATGCTCAGAACATAAAACCACAGAAATTTAGACGTTCGTAAAAGTTGTGTAGGGTATCATATGTTCGGCCCCGTTCGACTATACTGCTCCGCTCACTGGTTGAGTCTGCAATGTTGTATGCTAATGCTTGTATGCTAATATATATTTTGGTCCGATTTAAGGTAAGTGGTGCACCAAATTTCCTACATATCTTACGATTCGCACGAAATTTGGCATAAAGTACTGAATTAGGTCCAGATTTATGTATGCGAAGTTTTCCTGAATTCGTATTAAATTTAAATATAGCTCCCATATATTTTCGTCCGATATAATAGAAATGGTGCACAAAAGTCCCTATATATTTTTTCGATTTCCACAAAATTTATCATAGCCCATTTATCGGTTCAGATTTGTATATAGCTCCCATTTACTCCATATATATTTCAAACGGGTGTCTGATTGAAATAAACTTTTGATGAATGTGGCCTACCGAAGAGCGTGTATCAAGTTTGCTCTAAATCGATGCACAAAATTTGTCCCATTGCACGCAAACGACTCTGAACTTTCCAGAATGAAATTTAGCATAGGTTCCACAAAGGCATAAATATCACATATTCAAGTTCGTTTAATTTCACGTTAATGTTCTTTGGAAGGCGGAGGAATTTACAACTGTCCTTACTGCTCTAATTCAAATTTTTTAACCGAAAAGGAGGGAAGTAGTATTCGGCTGTCCGATCGGCAGGATATTGTAGACATACAACATGAAATAGATGTGATCAATGATACTATAATTTCTTATACTCGTAAATCTATATATATGTATATACAGTGAGTGTAATAAGTATTTTGCCTCAATAAAAATTAGAAAAAATTCCAATATATACGCCTAAAGCCAGCAAACTAAAGATGTAAAATGAATAATGTGTGATGGAATATGTTTGTGGACATATTTAGATCGTATTTCTGCAAGAATCATTGCGATAGACCTATTGGTCTCGAAGATATCGGCCGAAATCTATAACAACCCAAAAATGTTTATCACAAAAAAGTATTTTGCTTTTTAATATTATTTTAGAAAAAATATTACATAAAACACGTTTGGTCCTTTTATAGTTGCAATTGCGGTTAACCACATACTATAAGCGGTTTGTCGATGATTCCAATACATCACGGCATTTTTTCGTGGGTATTTTCTCACATTTACATTCAATACATTATCCATCAGTATTGAATTTAATATTTGGTATTTTCTCGTCCTAATCTTAAGATAAGAGTATTAAACATAGTCATTGCGGCTTCAAAACATCCCAAATATGTTTAGAATAATAAAAAAGAGGGTTTGCAAAATATAACGCGAGGACAGAACCTTAAAAACTATTAAAACCAAAATCCGACAAACAAATTATTGAAAAAAAAATCGCGAAACCCAATTTTTCTGACTTTGAAATTTGTATGGTCCAGTAATATTGATCTAGGAACCAATATATGCAATGGAAATACCAATAAGGAGGTCAGATTCAAAGATATGAACAGTTCTAAAGCAATAGTAATAAAAAACAATACATGAAGTTGGGAGAAAACATCATTATTCGTCAAATCATATTGTCTTTTGAAAAACTGTGGTTGCTGATGGTGAATACGCATTCTATATTTTATCTCCGATTAACACCATCAGTTGCGAATAAAATGCAGTAGGGAATAAACGGTTCGATCTATTTATTTTCGAAATAAGATGTATTTCTATTGCCAGAAAACCGTGCATATTTTTGAATCTGACCTCCTTATTGCTATTTTCATAGTATATTTTGGTTCCTAGATCAGTAATAATGAACCATAAAGTTTTCGAAGTTAGAAAAATGGGGTTTCGCGATATTTTTTTAAATAATATGTTTGTCGGATTTTGGTTTTAATAGTTTTTAAGGTCCTGTCCTCGCGATATATTTTGTAAAACCTCCTTTTTATTATTCTTAACATATTTGGGATGTTTTGAAGCCGCGACGACTATATTTAATACTCTGATTTTGAGATTAGGACGAGAAATTACCAAATATTGAATGGAATATTGCTGGAGAATGTATTGAAGGTAAATGTGAGAAAATACTCGCGAAAAAATGCCGTGGTTTATTGGAATCGTTGCCAAATCACTTATAGTATGTCGTTACCCGCAATGGTAACTATAAAAAGACCAAACGTGTTCTATGTTACAATTTTTTCTAAAATAATAATAAAAAGCAAAATACTTTTTTGTGATAAACATTTTTGGATTGTTATATATTTCGGCCGATATCTTCGAGATCAATAGGTCTTACGCTGTGATTCTTGCAGAAATACGATCTAAATATGTCCACAAACATACTCCATCATACATAATTCATTTTACATCTTTGGTTTGCTGGCTTTAGGCGTATATATTGGAATTTTTTCAAATTTTTATTGAGGCAAAATACTTATTACACTCACTGTATATATATATATATATATCACATGTCAGTGTAGGATGTTTATTCTATCAACGGGTAAACCTAAATTATTAGAGAAGGGCGTCTGTTTACATCGGTATATATCTTACCGTACATTACAATTAAAATCATAGCTGCATCTTTCCTATATACCCAAAATGGTGAAGGGTATTATATAGTCGGCTCCGTTTGCTCTTAGGAGTTACTGGTTATACTTGCGGCCTAGCGTTTTCTTTTGGATTGTTTTCCGTTCTCATTCTACACAATGTCCTATTATCTAAACATACATACATATGTATATACATATTTCAAATTGTCAAATCTTTCAAAGATTTTGAACATTTGAAAGCCTCGTTTGTTTCACTGAATCTATTTAAATTAAAATAAACAATAAAAATACAAATTCCCCACCTGACAGCATTTAGTATTTTTAGCGACAGCTTGTGGCTGTTTTGTTTTATCTACAAATTAATTTTTGCCAATTTATATCTTTTTCAAAATAAATATTTTCACAAGCAAATTGACACACATAAACACACGTGCATACAATAAATGCAACACTAAATCAAATCCGATTATATTCTGGTCGCTTAAACAGCCACATCCGTAGCAAATTGGTGTCAATTTTTTGATGAATGGCCACAGAAATATATCGTATTTACAGTTCGAACAAGCAATGGGAAAAATTAATATTGAAATGTGGAAATTAAACGAATGTTCACACAAAATTCTTTTATCCAACCAATAATTTTCAAGCTAAATTTGTGGTTGAACAACAACAAACCTACATACATACATATGTATGTATATGTATAACAATAGGAACAATGACAGAGCAACGCCAAAAGCTTTTCCAATATTGTTTTGAGGCAAAATAAATTCAAATTTTAATTGGATATGGCGACATTGTCAATTATGTGTCGAACGTTAAGAGCAAATAAATTCAACCAAATAAATATCTACAATATAACGACAGTAGTATTGACATTCAGAAAAAGAACAAAAGATTCAAAAGCTGTTGAACGAGTGTTGAAAATAAAAATTAAATCCATTGAAATGATTTTATTTGACAAGACAGATTGCAAGTGTTTAATGACTAGTTTTGGTACATTTATGTAAATTTTAGGAATTCCATGGCGTTCTCACATAAATTCGAAAAGGAATTGAAATGATATATATTTCATAGAATATTATTACCCTTCTCACTATATTTGAACATGACAAAGAATAGATAGACCCATAAATCGGAGATCGAGATAGACCCATAAATCGGAGCTAAATCGAGATAATATAAATCGGAGCTATGAGTAAACCTGAACTGATTTTTCACGAAACTTAGCACACATCATTCTAGACTCAATTCAGAACACTATGCAAAATTTCGCGCAAATCGAAAGTAATAAAGGGGCTATGGTGCACCATTTACATATAATAGGACGAAAATGTATATGGAAGCTATATCTAAATCTGAACCGATTTTCACGAAACTTAGCACACCTTATTCTAGACTCAATTCAATACACGTTGCCAAATTTCGTGCCAATCGAAGGAAATTTAGAGGCTTTGGTGCACCATCTGGCGAAAATGTATATGAGAGCTATATCGAAATTTGAACCGATTATCACGAAACTTAGCACACATCATTTAAGACCCACTTCAGTGCGTCGTGCTAAGTTTTATAACAATCGAAAGATATATAGGGACTTTGGTGCACCATTAATATTAAATTGGAAGAAAATATATATGGGAGCTATATCTAAATCTGAACCGATTTTCTCCAATTTCAGTAAGATTTGTCGTTAAGCCATATAAGTACCGTGTGCCAAATTTCATCTAAATCGGATCATAAAGCGACCTGTACTTTGTTTACAAGAACACCCGGTCTGATGGACGGACGGACAGACAGACGGACATGTAAAACAAACCCAGAATGTGATTCTATGTATATTCTCAAAAGTAACCATTGGTCTACCGCGTTTCCTTTTGCCTGTTACAAACATATCCCCCCCCCCCCCCAAAATATCCCGATCATGAGGTTTATGGACAATTTATTCCATCGAAATTTGCCTGAAATTTTGTACGTAATTGGGTATCAATTCTTCCTGCCAAAAACTTCAATCAATATTGGTCAATTTTTTCGGTATTAATGTTCAGTCAGGTTAGTATTTCGGATTCCTATTTGGTAGCATATACTCCCTACCAAAAATTACAAATATTCGGCGCCATTTGGGGGTATTCCCCATATAACCCATTATTTATATCAGTTTATATGCAGCCATTCCGGTCCGTCTGTACATCTGTTTTTATCAGAATAGAGCGTATAGAGGCATACAATTAAAAGGTGTGATACACGACCAGTATTAAGCGAATATATATCAAACGTGACAAAGATCACAACTTTTGAGGCGAAAAATTCTTAAATAATTCCATTATTTTTAAATTACAAAAAAAACACACACACAAATATAATCAATTTCATTTGAATGTATACAATCATTTATTTTTTCCTAAATTGTATTATGCTCCGACACAGAGAAAAAGGTAAATGTTGGAGAGAATAGCTAACAATAACGAAAAAAAATTGAATCTGATAAATTTAATTTTTTCATTTAAATTCCAACAATATCAAATTGGAGAGCGGGGAAAAAGCTAAAGGCAAATTAAGTCATTTTTGTGGTACAATTTTGAGGCCAACGAGGCCGACAAAAGGTAAACGATAGATGGCGATAAGAACAGTTTTCGTCATTTGTGTTTTGTTATCTAGAAATTTTCGTAAACGATTTTCTTTTTCAAGGGAAAAGAAATTTGGTTATTGAAGTTTTTGTATTTTTATTTTTCTGGATGCTGTAAAATATTAAGGAAGCATTCATTTTGATTATAAAACAAAATATATTTATACACATATCTTTGAAGTTTGAAATATTGACAATGGGAATACTTATTCTAAAACAAAATATATTTATACTCATATCTTTGAAGTTTGAAATATAGACAATGGGAATACTTATGGGAACTCTCAACAAAAATCATAATGGCAGGACTATCAACAACGTTAATAATATGCTCTAGGCAGCCTGGTGCATATTGATAGTACTTCGTTGAACATTTTATTCAAAAATTGTGAATGGTGTATATGGTTCTGATACTGTAACAGCCAATTATGTGCAATTTTGGTTTCCTAAATTCGGTTCAGGAATTTTTGAAGTTAAAGATCTTGCACCGGTCTTCGAAAATGTCGATAAAATCGCAGAAATGATCGAAGTTGACCGGCGCGTTAGCTGTCGTAACATCGCCCAGGAGCTAAAAATCGACCATAAAACTGATTTAAACCATTTACAATTGACAAGAAACGGCCAAAATTGGCCAACAGGAGAGATGTCGTGTTCCACCAGGACAACGCTACCCACACACATCTACTGTTACACGCCAGAAACTTCGGGAGCTTGGTTTTGAATTGAATTGCAAAATTTATTTAATGATAAAAATTGGTATCTAGGGAGGATTGTGAAAATCGACTACTGCAGTGCAGGACTTCTATGAGAGAGGCATTATGAATTTACCTTTAAAATGACAACAAACACTTTTTGAGTGGATTTATGCCGTCCGTCCATGTATTTTTTTGAACAAAGTACAGGTCGCATTTATGATCCGATTTGGATGAAATTTGACACAAGTCACTTAATTGACCCAAGGACGAACCCAATTGAAATTGGAGAAAATCGGTTCAGATTTAGATATAGCTCCCACATATAGATTCGTCCGATTTTATGTAAATATAGCACCATACTGCCAATATTGTTCCGATTTAGAGACAATTTTGCACAGATTACTAAATTAGGTCTAGATTGGTATGTACCAAGTTTTGTTGATATCGGTTAAGATTTGTATATAGCTTCCATATATAGTTTCATCCGATTTTATGTAAAGAGAGCACCATACTGCCAATATTAGTCCGATTGAGACAACATTTTGCACAGAGTACTGAATTAGGTCTAGATTGACATGTGCCAAGTTTTGTTGAAATCAGTTCAGATTTAAATACAGCTCCCATATATAGTTATGTCCGATTTTATTTAAATGGTGCAACAAACTCCCAATATTGGTCCGATTTAAACAAAATTTTGCCCAGAGTACTGAATTCAGAGGCCAGTTTTACATCTTTGAAGTTGTTCTTGAAATCGGTCCAGATTTAGATATAGCTCCCATATATATTTTTGTACGATTTTAGGTAAATGGTGCACCAAACATTTTGCACAGCATAGTAAATTAAGTCCAGTTTGAGTGTGTGAAGTTTTGTTGAAATTGGTTCAAATTTACATATATCTCCCATACAACTTCATACAAATGTTACACCAAAAATGCAAGCCCGCACGATTGGCATGCAATGATTCTTAATGGGTACCAAGTTTCTCATTAAAAAATTTAAATATGGGTCCACTTTTTCGGATGGCCAACATATGGCTATAAGTGTTTACTTTCATTTTTGTAGGTGCCGAATTTATCCACTAAAAATAGTTTCACTTTTTTGGTTAGCCCCATATACCATCCTTTTTTAGTATTTTGAGGTTTTTCAGACGACTTAAATATATAAATATAGACCATTCTGTTAGTGTAGTACCAATATAAGGGAAACGTGAGGGAATGTATTGAGATACAAATTTTAAGCTGGAAATGGAGTTATATCGAACCTTAATTAGGCATAGCCCATCATTTCTACACGCTGTAATCAAAACTCCTCCCACTATAGGTATAGCCTCATATAACATTGCTCTCTAATTTGCTGTATTTTAGTGATTTTATAGATATGTTCCATCCTACCATGCGTTATCATTATCGCTTCATGATCCTCATTTAAAATTACTGAAATTGGTATTTGGTGTACAAGTTAGTTCGTTAGTTTGAAAAGAGGAGTGGTTTACCCCACCACATGTCCATTGTGGGACATACATAGGAGGAGGCCATAGGAGGCCTGTTATGCGCTCTAGAAAGGAAAGGTATTTAGATTGAATTATTCTTAATTTTTTGATCTCCCTATTCTTCTAGGAATTCTGGGTTCTTGCTGAAGTCCTTTAGTATTTTTCCATTCACACCCCCTTAGGTCATTTAGTTCAGGAATAGTGTCGATTTTCAAGAATTGGGTTCGGATGCATGCAAAAGCTGGGCAGTGGCATAGGAAATGTTCCAACGTTTTGTTGTCTTCCTCACACGCTCTGCACCTGCTGCTTCCCGAACACCCAATCTTGTGTAAATGTGACTGCAGATTCAGATGCCTTTGAGAATGCCTATCAGTCTGCTTAGTTCTTTCTTGTTTAGCGTAAGTGTTTGCTTAGTCTTATTCTCATTTGGGTCTCCCCATAAGATTTTTGTGTTTTTTTCCAATCCTCTCGTTATTCCAGAGTGTTTTTTGAGCCTCCTTCGCCCATGACCTCATTTCTAGACTTGAAGCGCTAAAAGGTTTTGCACTGTTCACATCTATGTTGATTAGGTCAGTAGCACGTCAGGCGAGTTGGTTGGCTATCTCATTTCCTATGACTCCAGAGTGACCTGGTACCCATATTATACGTTCAAGACCGTGTCGTGAGAAGTTGTTTATTGTTTTTATGCATTCCAGTACAGTTTTTGATGTAACTGTTTTGGATGTTATTGCATTAATAGCATGTTTATTATCTGTCATGATATTTATGTTATTATGCCCAGAGTTAGAGCTTAACCATCTTAGACACTCCGTTATAGCTTGAACATCCGCCTGTAGGATGGTATTGTGATCTGGCAGGCGAAATGAGATTTCAGTCCCCGGCTCTTCAATAAAAAGTCCCAGTCCCGTCTTTCCCGCTAGCAGGGAGCCACCCGTGTAACAACAGTTCCCTGGAGGCATATGTGCTAGTGTTCCGCTGTTCCATAAGTATCTGTCCGGTATCAGGATTTCACACAATGTGATTATTCTTGTTTCATGTATTCGATCTGACTCAAAGTGGCTAATTGAGTATCCGATCGTAGCCTGTAGTATATTTTCGCGTGGTGTGTTGTGTCCGGTGTCGATCCATTCGTTCATGGCTTTAAGCTGCAATGGCCGCTTCGTATTTTATTTGGATGTCAACTGGATGTATATACAATATAGTTTCCAATGCCCTGGTTGTCCACCAGTCTACAGACGCGTAAGTTAGAATTGGTCTAATAACGCTCTTGTAGATCCAGTGTACCATCTTTAGAGCCCACGGCTCTTCTACAGAAAGACCAGCATCTATGTGTCTTTTCAACCCGCTGTTGTATGTGGTCTTTCCATCTAGGATGACACCCAGATATTTGACTTTATTTGATATAGCTATCACTTTGTTTTGAAAGATTGGTTCTTCGAACTGTCCTATTGTTGTCTTTCTAGTGCAAAGACATATTTCCGTTTTGTGCGGAATTTGGTGTACAATATGGTATAAAAAATAGGTTGGTAGAATTATCGATAGAGATCTACTTTTTGGAATGTTCTCTATATTTTTATTTCAAGTAACTGCCAGTATAGCTGTGGTGGAGGGTATCAAAAGTTCGGCCCCGCTGAACTTAACGCCTTTTTCACTTGTATTTATTTATTTTCCTGAAGAAAAATATTTACGCAGTTTTATTTTATGCAATTGAAGTACCATTCATAGCTCGTGAATATATTTCTGACTACCCTAAACCACAAACAAACAACGAAGCAACAATTCCATATCATAGGCAATCGCCTTGCAGCAATATTTGCTGCTTAATTTATACTTGCCATCAGTTCATTGGATATAAGTTTTCATTAATGTATGCCAAACAACCACTTCCTCCTTCTTTGTTGTTGCAATTTTTGTACAAAATGAAGAAAATACAGCTGATGTAAATAATAATGTTTTAAATTGTTTTTATGTGTCATTACAAGGCGAATGATGTCGAATGACATATTTAATGTAACATGTTCATCCACACACATTCATATTTTTGTGGAAATATAAAAGGAACGAAGAAACATCGAATGTGAAATGGAAACGGAAAAATTATCAATGTATTTGTAGTGGTGGTGTTCATTTGTTGTCATTGCCCAATACGACAAAATGTTTTCGTATGTTTTTTCTGTGTGTGTGTGTTTGCTTGCATTTAAATGTTTATATTTCGTTTACACACAGTCATAATTGTACTTATACACTTACACATACATACATATATATATATATATATATATATATATACAAATAAAAGAAAATACAAGTGTTTGACGACGACCACGCAGTCAGGCAGTCGTCATAGTCTGAATGATGATTTCACTTCATCCTTGTGTGATAATATTGATATTATTATTTTTTTTTTTTGTTTTTTGTCATCTCTCTTATATTTTAATAAATTAAATTCAGAAATTACTTCTACTGAAATTTTTCGTAGCAGCAAAATGATAGACGGATCAGAGAGGGAGCACTGCATGTTTGACGATGACATGTCTGTGAAAATGATTAAATATTCACTTGTACGGAATATATCATATGAGTTATGTACACATACAACTACTATATTTACATAAACGCATGTAATATCCATATCATGAGGAAATATTATTATTGTGATGACTCTTTTTGTATGCTCATCATATATTTAAAGACATGCATTCGTATACAAACACAAAGTTGCAAATGGAAGGCATACAGCAAGTAAAAAACCATATATATATATATATATATATATTTGCACACTCCTGTTGAATATGATTTTCTGTTTGTTTTCATTTCCTCTTTTTTGTGGGAAAAATTATGTCAGGATGTTATAATGTTAATGATACAGATTTAAAATTGTTTATAATGTAAATATGTATGTGGAGTTAGGCGATAGCATGAAATAACTCTCAAAATTGAAAAAAATAATGTTATGTTTGCTTAATTTTCTTTTGATGGTCATATAGCCCTGAAGTTGATGTAACTCGTCATGCATGTTCCACTAGGGATACATCTATGGTCATAGGATCTAGTACACAACCCTAAATGTCGACTAAATCGAACAATCATAGAGTCGTTGCTATTTTGAGTTTCTTGAGGTGCATGCTTAAACCGATTTCGCTGTAATTTGGTATTTTGTAGTCGTAGATGGTAACAAATGTCCCTCTAAAAATTATTAATATTCGCCCTCGTTTAGTGGTAGTCCCCATATAAGTTTGTTTTTCCGTTTGTAACTCATCGAAATAATAATTCCCGATTCTACAAAATGTATATTAATATATTCTTGACGATTTCAGTATGTTCGTTTCCCCGTTTGAATGTTTTAGTCACTATAGCATCTGAAGAAATTGAGATAGATCGCCACAATTTTGCATAGAGTCTTTTGTCTGCAGGCAGGTCGAGTACGAAAATTAGATATATCGGTATCAAATATCTCTACTACAAATTATCAACGTTATTATAAGTAGCCCCCACATATAACCGTGTCCCCACTTTTCCTTTTCATATGGTACAGGGTATTTGTGCATATGTATGTAACAGGCAAAAACAAACTAGATAGACCCATAGTTCCTTTTGAGAATATGCATAGAATCACATACTAAGTCGATTTATGCATCTCCGTCTGTTGGTGTTAAATTGTAAACAAAGTAGAGGTCGCATTTATAATCCAACTTGGATGAAATTTGGCACAGCCAATTTTTTTGGCCCAAGGGCGAACCCTATTGAAATAGGAAAAAATCGGTTCAGCTCCCACATATATTTTCGTCCGATTTTAGGTAAATAATGCACCAAAGTCCCTATATATCCTTCGATTTGCACGAAATTTAGCATAGCGTACTCAATTAAGTCTAGAAAGATGTGTGTTAGATTTCATGAAAATCGGTACACATTTAGATGTAGCCCCCATATATATTTTCGTCCGATTTTATGTAAATGATGCAACAAAGTCCCCATTTTTCGTTCGATTTCCACGAAATTGTGCATAGCGTACTAACTTAAGTCTAGAATGATGTGAGTTAAATTTCGTGAAAATTGGTTTAGATTTAGATATTGCTCCCATATATATTTTCGTCCGATTTTATGTAAATGATGCACCAAAGTTCCTATATATCCTTCTATTGTCACGAAATTTGGCATAGCGTACTGACATAAGTCTAGAATGATGTGTGTTAAATTTCGTGAAAATTGGTTCCGATTTAGATATAGCTCCCCTATATATTT
>NW_026879159.1:0-26044 GCF_032173495.1 Musca vetustissima
GATTCCTTTTGAGAATATCCATAGAATCACTTTCTAAGTCGATTTATGCATGTCCGTCCGTCCGTCTGTCTGTCCATGTTAAATTGAAAACAAAGTACAGGTCGCATTTATGATCCGAATTGGATGAGATTTGGCATAGGTCACTTGTTCGCCCCAAGGACGAACCCTATTGAAATTGGGAAAAATCGGTTCAGATTTAGATATAGCTCCCATATATATATTTAACCGATTTAACGTAAACGGTCCCTATATAACTTTCGATTTGCACGAAATTTGGTACAGCCTAATCATTTACGTCTAGAATGATGTCTGCCAAGTTTCATGAAAATCGGTCCAGATTTAGATATAGCTCCCATATATAGTTTCGTCCGATTTCATGTAAACGGTGCCCCAAAAGTCCCTATATATCTTTTGATTTGCTCGAAATTTGGCATAACGTTTTGAATTAAGCGTAGAGTGATGTCTGCCAAGCTTCATGAAAATCGGTCCTGATTTAGATATAGCTCCCATATGTAGTTTCGTCCGATTTCATGTAAATGGTGCCCCAAAGTCCCTATATATCATTCGATTAGCACGAAATTTGGTACAGCCTAATCATTTAGGTCTAGAATGATGTCTGACAAGCTTCATGAAAATCGGTCCAGATTTAGATACAGCTCCCATATATATTTTCGTCCGATTTCATGTAAATGGTGCACCAACGTCCCTATATATCATTCGATTTGAACGAAATTTGGCATAACGTACTGAATTTAGCCTAGAGTGATGCCTGCCAAGTTTCGAGAAAATCGGTCCAGATTTCTAAATAGCTCCCACATATAGTATCGTCCGATTTCATGTAAATGATGTACCAAAGTCGCTATATATCTTTCGATTTGCACGAACTTTGGCATAACGTATTGAATTGAGCCTTGAGTGATGTCTGCCTTGATTCGTGAAAATCGGTCCAGATTTAAATATAGCTCCCTTTTATTATAGATTGATTTTAAGTAATTGACGCACCAAGGAATCAATAGGAACAAAACGTTCTAAAAATAGTAGAACCTAACCAGTGACAAGTTTGTTTGAAATCGCTTAATATTTGGATAGAGCTTCGATATATAGTTTCGCCCGATTTTAAGTAAATTGGGCATCATACTCCTCATGTTAGTCAGATTGACATCAAATTTTGCACTACGTACAAAATTGAGCATAGAATTACGTAGTTGTGTTTTCTAGAAGTGCAGACATAGCCCTACGGATGACCTATTTATATTTGTTTGAAGTCGATTTACATACTTTATGGATAGATCTAGATAGATTCACATATAGATAGATACCACATATTTTATTTCATCCAGCTTCATGTTAATAGTCCTGTTTAATATACCCATAGTGGTGAAGGGTATCATATAGTCGGCCCCGTCCGACTTTACTACTTTCCTTACTGGTTTTTAATTTTAAAATTTGCATTAACAACGAATTTCAGACCCAGACTTTCAAAACCACAAAATGGATAACACATTACTAATTACAGTTTTATTGTCAAAAACTAGTTAAATTACACAACCAACCGTTTTATGTCCATGTAACCATACCAGTACCATTGGGTAATCAATTGAAATGGACTTTAATTACAGTCATAATACTATAATACCTTTCAATCGAATAACACATTTAATTATCTCACTTTAAACCGGATATACAAACATGTATTTTATTGCCAATGTACGCATCAGTATACCCAGTTGTCCCATGTACGTACGTTCGTATGTAACTACCTCTATAAATTATATACAAATTGCAAATAATTTGTTTATTTTGCTTCTCAATTTAAGTTTGTTCTTCTTGTTTTTTTTTATTTTTTCCCTCAAAGTTACACTGAGAAATTGCCATTTATATGTTCGTATATTTGTGGTATTTACACATGACGAACAAAAAATAAAAAATAGCAAACAAAAGATAAACATATAGACAAGCTTACACATCTATTGTACACATAACCAACGATGTATTTCAAAGTTTTGTTGTCTTCTGTTCTATTTGTGTGTGTGTATGTGTGTGGGTATGAATTTTACACAAATGGCATGTAATAAATTTTACAATTTATTTTTATTTTTAGTCGAAATTTCATTGTTTCTCAAATGATACGATATATCAAATAGAGGGATGGATGGTTGGGCGTGTAAGTTTTGTCGGTTGTTGAAACGAACAAAAACATATATGTGTGTACATTTGCATGTGAATGTATACTTTTTTAACATACCGTTGCATACATACACTATCATGTTTGTTTATATGTATGCAAATATGTTTTGTACTGATAAATATCTTCAAAATTTTAACATGTCCTAAATTACACCTATCAACGTACAAACATCTTTTCATGTTTGTTTTTCTTTTTGCATAAAATATAAAATATATGTATGCATGTACGTGTATAAAATTTGGTTTTGACTTGTAAATATTTGTGTAGTATGAAGATGACAAAGACGTTATTTTTTCATTAAGGGGACCCCCCCATTCTCGGGGTCAAAAATTTTGTTGTTATAATTCGAATCTACACTAATTAATGGATGTCCCTACAAAATTTCAAGTGAAAATCTCAAGAACTCTTGAAGATATAGCCGATTTATTGTGTCAGCATCAAGTGACTGCTGAAGGGATTCTCCAACTTAAAAAGCGTTTTTCTCTAAACATTTTTTTGTGAATGGCGGGCACGATAACTCAAAAACTAATAACCCAATCGATTTCAAATTTTTACACGTTTCTCTGTGAGTGTATAGCTATCGTATGAACTAGGATAAAGCCAATCGGTGAAGATCTTCCTTATTTTTTAACTTGGTTTTTGGTAAAAAATCGGCGATTTTCCTCAAATATTTTTTCAAAGGTCCACCATTTTGTTAATTTTAGAGCGAAGTCAATAATCCTAGTTCATACGAGAGCCAGACATGTACTCTTTCTAATACCGTTGCAATTTTCGAATTCCGATGTTCCAGTGAGGAGTTATCATGCCCGCCATCAAAAATAAGGACTTTTCTTTAATTACAAAAAACAACAACAAAACAATAACAAAATTTTTTTGTAAATTATTTTTCTTCTCTTTTAAATCTTCAAATATATATGTGCAAAGTTACAAACCTTAACAAGCATTGGTATTGATTTACCAGCCCATTGAAAATCTTGAAAAATTAAAATCGAGAATGGGTGGGGTTCCCTTAATTTGAACATACACATTTTAAATATGGCGTTAGTGTACAAAAAAATACGGAAACTGTGTTAAGGGGCCATATGGGGAGGGAATCAGGAATCTTTCCAATAAAAATAACAGTTTTTTGGTATTTTAAAAAGTTTTTTTTTTCAAAATCTCCGGACATACATAGAGTGTGTTGCACACCAATAAGTAAAAACGTGGTTTTGTACCCTCCATACACCACTGCATTCAAAAGTTCTTTAAATCGGTCATGTCCTTAATATGGGGACTACGTTATTACATTATGATCTTGTTCTAAAAAATCTTCCCAAGTACAGACACTCAGGTTGGGACAATTTTACTAATTTCAAAGGAAGGGGATCCATACGATTCATATTCGGAATCTACCTAGATTTATATTTTTAAAGTTCTAAAGCCTCCGGAGAGTAACCAAAAGACGCGGGGTCTGTAGAAACCATTTTCGAATTCAAAGAATGTTTGGCAATTACATTATGATCTGCAGAGTTTTTTCAAAATCGAATACTTCGTTCACATTGTAAGATTTTCAGAATATGTACACTTTGTTGGGGAGGTACAAAGAGTTGACCAATAATTCCAATTTTGGAACACGACATATATTTAGTAAAAATATTAGGTTATGCAAGGTTTGGACCAAAACGGATAATCCTTTCGCAGGGTAATATACTTTTCAAAAAAATGTTGACCATTTGTAAGTTGAAACAAGTGATCGAACCCTCCAAATACGGAATAATGGGGAGTTCAAAAATTTCCCGAAACTTTGGCTATGCAAAATTTTGCTCCATCGGACAAATATTGGGAGTTTGGTGTATCATTCACAAAAATATCGGACGAACTGGTAGATCTAGCCCCGATTTTAACAAAACTTCGCACACATCATTCTGGACTTAATTCAGTACTCTGTGAAAAATTTTGTCCCAATCGGGCAAATATTGGTAGTTTGGTGCATCATTCACACAAAACCGGACGAAACTATATCTGGGATCTATATCTAAATCTGAACCGATTTTAACAAAACTTCGCATAGATAAGTATGGACCTGATTCCGTGCGCTGTGCAATAGTTTGTCCCAATCGGACGACTATTGGGAGTGGGGTGCATAATTTACATAAAATCGGACGAAACTATATATGGAAGCTATATCTAAATCTTAACCGATTTTCTACAATTTCAATAGGGTTCGTCCTTGGGCCAAATGAGTGAACTGTGCCAAATTTCATCCAAATCGGATAATAAATGCGACCTGTACTTTGTTCACAAAAATACATGGACAGACGGACAGACACAATTGGCAATTGTCTTTGTATTTAAATCAACCATTCGTGAAAAAATATTTAAAAATCTATTCATTAATAAATTCCTTTAAAAAAATAATCTTTTTAAGTTTCTCCTATTTTATGAAACTATTACCTAAAAAACCATCCCTTAAAAAATACTCTTTAAATAATACAAGATTTAATAAAATATTCCTGAAAATTCACGATTGAAACCAGTAAGGAATGTAGAAAAGTCGGACTGGGCCGACTATATGATACCCTTCACTACTTTAAGTATATTCTACATATGTCTCCTAACAGACTTGGCCTTTTCAAAAGAACATTGACATGAAATTGTACGAAATTTTATATGTGAATATGTGATGTTTCTGAAACCTATGCTAAATTTCATTTCATTCGGGAAAGTTTAGAAAGTAAATCGATTTTATGATACGTTTTGTGTCAACCGGTGCAAGTTTAGGTAAATACTCCAAGGAACATACAAATGGGAGCTATATCTAAATCTGAACCGTTTTCAACAAAATTATATGTCAATCGTACAAACATTGGGTTTTTAGTGTAAACTTTAAATAAATCGAAGGAAAATATATATAGGAGCTGTGTCTACATCAGAACAGATCTTTACGCAGCTTAGCAAAAATTCTAGACTCAATTGAGTACGCTATGCCAAATTTTGTGCAAATCGAAAAATATATAGGGACTTTGGTGCACCATTTACATAAAATCGGACAAAACTCTATATGGTACTTATATCTAAATCTGATCCGATTTTCACGAAACTCGGCACACATCATTCTAGACTTAATTGAGTACGCTGTGCCAAATTTCGTGCAAATCGAAAGATATATAGGGAATTTGGACGGACGAAACTATATACGGGAGCGATATATATAAATCTGAACCGATTTTCACGAATTTCAGCACGCATCATTCTAGACTTAATTGAGTACGGTATGCCAAATTTCGTGCAAATCGAAAGATGTATAGGGACTTTGGTGCACCATTTACATAAAATCGGGCGGAACTATATATGGGAGCTATATCTAAATCTGAACCGATTTTCCCGAAATTTAGCACACATCATTGTCGACTTATTTTAGTACGATATGTCAAAATTCGGCAAATCTAATTATTTTCAGAGACTTGGGTGCATCATTTACCTAAAATCGGACGAAAATATATATGGGAGCTATATCTAAATCTGAACCGATTTTCTCTAATATCAATAGGGATCGTCCTTGGGCCAAACCAATGGGCTGTGCCAAATTTCATCCAATTCGGATCATAAGTGCGACCTGTACTTTGCTCACAAAAATGCATGGATGGACGGACGGACATGCATAAATCGACTCTATGCATATTCTCAAAAGGAACTATGGGTCTATCTCGATTCTTTTTGCCTGTTACAAACATATGGACAAAGACATAATACCCAGTATTTATTTATATTTGGACATAGGCCATGAACGAATTTTAAGACAGATTTTAGACATCTCACAATGCAGGGTATACAAATTTTCAGAAAATGCATCCTTTTAGGAGAGGGACCCTGGAACTATATCGTGCTCCAGGGTCCCTCCTCTACAAAGGATGAATATTTTGAAAATGTGTAAATGTCTTACAGTAAAAATATTAGGTTATGCAAATTTTGGACCAAAACGGATAATCCTTTCGCAGGAAAGAAGTGCTCGAATCCCCCAAATACGGAGTAATGGGGAGTTTAAAAATATGAGGGCTATCCCGAAACTTTGGCCAATAAGTAAGCCCAAAACCGCAAATTGCCGAAAGTGAAGTCGTTACCGTTATATGTAGGCTACATCGAAAATATATACAAATATATCTATTTTTGTAGGGAGATTTTCTACTCGATATTAAATTATAACTATTTTTGTTGAAAAACGAATATTAGTGGGTACCATTATATGGTACCATTACTTTATGTGAGAACATTTTCTACTCAGTAAACTGAAAATATCAAATGACAGCTGATTATGTTGAACGAAATAAAGCACCAAATATTGGGAGGGTACCACATAGGGACAAACTTTTTCAATACCAGCCATTTTAGGAATAGTAGAAGCTTAGGACCAAAATTTCAAAGCTCTATCATAAATATTGCGAGCTTTTTCGTGAGGACAGAATGGGGTCTCTGATGAACATTTCGAGGTGTTGAAATAGAATGAAAAATTCAATATACAAAAAAAAAAAAAAAAATAAATAAATATAAATAAATATGGAAGCTAAGCTATATCTAAATCTGAACCGAGTTCAAGGCAAGTTATATATAGGGGCTTTGGTGCTCCATTAGCATAAAATCGGACGAGAATATGTATGGGAGCTACATCTAAATCTGAACCGATTTTCACGAAACTTAACATACGTGATTCTAGACTCAATTCAGTACCCTATACCAAATTTCGTGCAATTCGGAAAATATATAGGGACTTTGGTGGATCATTTACATAAAATCGGACGAAAATATATATGGGAGCTATATCTAACTCTGACCCGATTTTCTCGAAACTTGGCACACATCATTGTGGACCTAATTTAATACCCTATGCCCAATTTCGTGCAATTCGAAAGATGTATAGGGACTTTGGTGCACCATTTACATAAAATCGGGGAAATATATAGGGAAACTATATCTAAATCTGACGCGATTTTCTCGCAACTTGACACACATCCTTCTGGGACCAATTCAGCGCCCTATGCAAAATATCGTGCAAATCGTTATATACATGGGGACTTTGGTGCACCATTCACATATAATCGGACGAAACTATATATGGGAGCTATATCTAAATCTGAATCGATTTCCACGAATCTCAGCACATATCATTCCAGACTAAATTGAGTGCGCTATGCCAAATTTAGTGCAAATCGAAAGATATATAGGGACTTCAGTACACCATTTACCTTAAATCGGACGAACATATATATGGGAGCTATATCTAAATCTGAACCGATTTTTCCAATTTCAATAGGGTTCGTCTTTGGGCCAAATAAGTGAGCTGTGCCAAATTTCATCCAAATCGGATCTTAAATGCGACCTGTACATTGTTTACAATTTAACATCTACAGACGGACAGACGGATGGACATGCATAAATCGACTTAGAAAGTGATACTATGCATATTCTCCAGAGAAATCATGTGTCTATCTCGTTTCCTTCTGCCTGTTACAAACATATGCACAAAGACATAATACCTGTACCACAATGTGCCGAAGGTTATAAAAATCATCCTTTGAAAAAATACTCTTTATATAATGCAAGATTTAATAAAATATTCCTGAAAACTCACAACTGAAAAAATGTTCTTAAGAAATCACGATTGAACATTCTTTTTTAGAAACTGGTGGTAAAACTCACACCAATTTACCACCATATCCTCCATATACATTCCAGCCCAATTATATGTGTTTGCATGGTGCTAGACGGATGTTCCAAACTAATGTGGTTGTACATAGTATTTGCAGGTTTTAGGTAGCTAACAAACGCCTTTATCGAAAATGTTTAATTTAAGTTTACGTTTTTATTCAAACGTCATTAAAGATCCGCCTCAATTCAGGTATTTTTATGGTAATTCGGGGTTTTGACAAAGACTTTCAATGTAAGTCCATGTATTGACATAGCTGCAATGTAGAAGTTCCTCTCGTCTGGATGGGTAAAAAACATATTTACAAAAAATTCTCAGAATTGATTCATAATTTGACATAGGTCATTAACGAATTTTAAGACAGGTTTTAGACATATCACGATGCAGGGTATAGCAGATTCACAGCTTTATATAAATCAATATGGTAACCACGTTTGTTCCTAAAGAAGTTTCAAACAGAAGTAACTTAGTACACACATATTTTCATTTTCTAATGTTTATACCCCCCACACATGATTGCCAAGGTGGGGATAGGCAAGCGTATCCTAGTTAATCTCTTAGCAACTAGCTTTACTATAATGCAGCATAGAACATCGCGACAACAATTGCCAACAGCCGCAATACTTAAAATAAGACGACGATGACAAAGAAAAAGGACAGAATCAACAACAACAACATCACTACTACTAAGAATACCTACTCAACTCAACTGAAAACTAAGTCAACAACTGTTGAAGACAACGATAATAAGAAAACAAAACTTCAGGGGAAGTCTAATGGAAAAGACTACATAAAGTAACAAAAGAAATGCTCTAACTAGGAAATGTCAACGAAGAAAACACATATATGCATGTGTGTAGATGTGTGTGTGTGTATGTACTTGTATTGTGTCTTACTTAGATAGCTTTGATGTTAATAATGGCGGTGTTCTTGATGTCATCAACAACAACAGAGCCCTGTAAGAAATGAAATGTGCCAAATAGGGAAGATGTTTTTGGTATCTAAAAAAGAACAACAACAAAAATGAATTTTGAGATATCTACACAGAGATATAAAGATATTCGTGAAAAAGAAAACATTGTCTCTAATTAAAGTTTTCCAAAAATTTTGCAGGAATATCTCATCAACATTGTGGAAAATGTAAACTTATGTTAATGGAATGAAAGGCAGGAGTACCTAAGAATAATATAATCAATTGTTCGTTAGAGATTCTAATTTAAGTGAATAAAACATGTGTTTTCTAATAAGCTGTGTTCGAAATACGTGATCGGATGTTTATTTCATAATAAACCACCACAAGCTTGATTTCAAGATTATATAATTTTAATGAAATTTTGAATAAAATTTTGAATAACCCAATTGCAAATTGGCTGTTCCATGCCCTCGATATCCTTACGAATTATGCTTTTGAGTTGTTGAATAGGCGTTGCTCATGTTTCTTATGCAGCCTCAAAAGAAGGTATTTGACGTGTGTTTATCCACAAAATCTCAGTAGTCAAAAAGGAAAGACATATTAAAACGATGTCATCTGTGGTGTGACATACATGAACACATCATCAATTGCAAAATAAAACTTATTGTAAGAAATAAAGTAAAAAATGTTGGCGGGACAGAACTTTCAATGAAAACCAGTAAGGAAAGTAGTAAAGTCGGACGGGGCCACTATATGATACCCTTCACCACTATGGATATATTAAACAGCATTATTAACATAAAATTGGATGAAATAAAATATCTATCTATCCATAAACATGTCATTCGTTTGGGACAAAAGTGTGAAAATCGACTTCAAACAAATATCAATAGGTCATCCGTTGGGCTATGTCTGTACTTCTAGAGAACGTAACTACGTTATTCTAGGCTCAATTTTGTACCTTGTGCAAAATTTGATGTCAATCTGACAAACATGAGGAGTTTGATGTACAATTTACATAAAATCGGACGAAAATATATATGGAAGCTATACCCAAATATGAAACGATTTCAACGAAACTTGTCACAGGTTAAGTTATACTAATTTCGGTACGTTCAGTTCCTATCAGCCACATATTGTTTTTTTGGTGCGTCAATTACTTCATATCAGCTATATCTATATCTCAACCGATTTTTACGAAACTTGGCACACAAAATTCTGGACTAAAAACTTTGGCACATTATTTAAATTAAATCTGACAAAAAATATATATCTAGATCTGAACCGATTTTCACGAAACTTGGCAGACATCATTCTAGGCGCAATTCAATACGCTATGCTAAATTTCGTGCAAATGGAAAGATATATAGGGATGCACCATTTACATGAAATACGAAACTATATATGGGAGCTATATCTAATTCTGGGCCGATTTTCATGAAACTTGGCATCATCATCATGAAACTTGGCATCATTCTAGGCTCAATTCAGTACGTTATGCCAAATTTCGTACATATCGAAAGATACAAAGCGACTTTGGTGCACCATTTACATGAAATCGAAGAAAAATATATATGGGAGCTATATCTAAATCTGAATCGATTTTCTCGAAACTTAACACACATCATTCTAGGCTTAATTCAGTACGATATGCAAAATTTCGTGCAAATCGAAAGATAAAGAGGGACTTTGGTGTCCCATTTACCTTAAATCGGACGAAAATATATATGGGAGCTATATCTAAATCTGAACCGATTTTTCCCAATTTCAATAGGGTTCGTCCTTGGGCCAAATTAGTGACTTGTGCCAAATTTTATCCAAATCGGATTAAAAATGCGACCTGTACTTTGTTTACAATTTAACATCTACAGACGGACGGATGGAAGGACATGCATAAATCGACTCAGAAAGTGATTCTATGCATATTCTCAAAAGGAACCATGTGTGTATCTCATTTCCTTTTGCCTGTTACAAACATATGCACAAAGACATAATACCCTGTACCACAGTGTGGTGAAGGGTATAACCAGTAAGGAAAGTAGTAAAGTCGGACTGGGCCGACTATATGATACCAGCCTTTTTGTCAATGTTCCCTGGAAGGAACATACACCTTTCTGCAACCTTTTAAATATTTAATTTCAATCGGGCAGATATATAATCGTTTGCGTACAATGGGCCAAATTTATGGAAATCGATTTATAGCAAACTTGATACATGTTACTCAGTACGCCGCCCTGTTAAACATATAATCTCAATCAAACACCCTTTCGAAATATATATGACAGTTTGTGGAAAATTTCGTGTCAATCGGGCAAACATTAGGTGTTTGGTGCACAATATACCTACAATAGGACGAACATGTATATGTGGGTCCTTTATCTAAATCTGAATCGATATGCTTGAAACTTAACACAACTTATTCTAAACTCAATTCAGAACGCTATGTCAAATTTTGTGGAAATCGAAAGAAATATGGGTATTTTGGTGCAACATTTACATCAAATCGGAGGAAAATATATATATGAGCTATATCAAAATCTGAACCGATTTTCTCGAAACTAAACACACATCCTTCTAGGCATAAGTATACTTTGCTCTATAAGAACCCATGCCCAATCGCTGCCACTTCAAAGTTTTGCCAATCCCCATTGCATTTCTCACATATTCCCACATTTTCTGAACTAATTTTTGCAAAAAATGCCCTAATTATACCCTTCACCACACTGTGGTACAGGGTATTATGTCTTTGTGCATAAGTTTGTAACAGGCAAAAATAATCGAGATAGACCCATGGTTCCTTTTGAGAATATGCATAGAATCACTTTCTAAGTCGATTTATGCATGTCCGTCCGTCCGTCCGTCTGTCTGTCCATGTTAAATTGTAAACAAAGTACAGGTCGCATTTATGATCCGAATTGGATGAAATTTGGCACAGGTCACTTATTCGGCACAAGGACGAACCCTGTTGAAATTGGGAAAATCGGTTCAGATTTAGATATAGCTCCCATATATATTTAACCGATTTAATGTAAACGGTCCCTATATATCTTTCGATTTGCACGAAATTATGTGCAGCCTAATCATTAAGATCTAGAATGATGTCTGCCAAGTTTCGTAAAAATCGGTCCAGATTTAGATATAGCTCCCATATATAGTTTCGTCCGATTTCATGTAAATGGTGCCCCAAAGTCCATACATATCTTTTGATTTGCACGGAATTTGGCATAAAGTGCTGAATTAAGCCTAGAGTGATGTCTGCCAAGTTTCGAGAAAATCGGTCCAGATTTATATATAGCTCCCATGTATAGTTTCGTCCGATTTCATGTAAATGGTGCCCCAAAGTCCCTATATATCTTTCGATTTGCACGAAATTTGGCATAACGTACTTAATTGAGCCTAGAATGATGTCTGCCAGGTTTCATGAAACTCGGTCCTGATTTAGAAGTATCTCCCATATATAGTTTCGTCCGATTTCATGTAAATGGTGCCCCAAAGTTCCTATATATCTTTCGATTTGCACGAAATTTGGTACAGCCTAATCATTTAGGTCTAGAATGATGTCTGCCAAGTTTCGTGAAAATCGGTCCAGATTTAGATAGATATAGCTCTCTTTTATTATAGATTGATTTTAAGTAATTGACGCACCAAGGAACCAATAGGAACAAAACGTTCTGAAATTAGTATAACCTAACCTGTGACAAGTTTGTTTGAAATCGCTTAATATTTGGATAGATCTTCTATATATATTTTCGCCCGATTTCAAGTAAATTGGGCATCAAACTCCTCATGTTAGTCAGATTGACATCAAAGTTTGCAGATCGTACAATTGAGCATAAAATTATATAGTTGCGTTTTCTAGAAGTGCAGACATAGCCCAACGGATGAACTATTTATATTTGTTTGAAGTCGAGTTACATACTTTATGGATAGATCTAGGTAGATTCACATTTAGATAAATATCACATTTTTTTCATCCAATTTCATGCTAATAGTCCTGTTTAATATACCCATAGTGGTGAAGGGTATCATATAGTCGGCCCCGTCCGACTTTACTACTTTCCTTACTGGTTTTTTCGTTCAGTTTATGAAAACAAAAAGGAATGAATGGCAAATTTGAAAATATGTTTTATTTTCAAATGTTTCTATTTTTATCATTGTGTGTGTGAGACAGCCCGGTGTGTGTCAAAACTCTCTATTTTGGGCACTGCTGCCTTAAACCTTAAAATATATGAGTTTCGTTCTTTTCCTTAATCTTAACCTAAATTAATTATTTTCAATATATATATATATATATATATATATATGTTGTTCCCCAAAAAATATTCGCCATCAAGTAGATGGGGAGGCATGAGTACTATCGATTAATTCAGATTTTCCGGATCATAAAAATGTGTGACATTTCAAGACTCCACACCATTTAGTCTTAACAAAATATTATTAAACGTTTATGTTTATTACAAAATTTCGTCCTTATTAATGTGGCTCCAAAAAGTCATAAAATAATTCCAATTTATACAAGCGCCTCAATCGTAACGTCATAAATAATCGGGTAATAAAACTGTCATTGATATTCAAAGTGTCATAAGTGGAAATCATAAAATTCCTACAAAACTGCTTTCGTCAACGCAACTATTGTGATTGTCATGCTAAGTATTTTGGTGCTATACTAAACGTCAGTCACATGAAAAGATTTCAAATTTCACATACATACGTAGATATACACATATGTCACATGGAATTGTTACCAAAATTTATGTCAACAAAAGTTCGTATCCTGAATTGGGAATGAAGTTTAGATAAGAAAAAGCTTAATTTTTATTCAGGAATGGAAGTAAGAAAATATTATAAATAAACTCTTCTGTACAATAGCTCTCTTTCTGTTCTTTCTCGTCAACCGTCGTTCAATCATTGTACCGAGGTACTTGGCCACGAAAGAGAGCTCCAGAGCTACTCCATTCGCGATAGTTAGAAGAATGTTTAGAACTTTACTCATTTTAGTGAATGTTACTAGTTTGGACTTTGTGAGATTTACTCCATTATTTTCGGTTTAACCTGATTTAGATTCCAATGCAACATCAGACGGAAATATATATATATATAGAAGCCATATCTTGATTTTAACCGATTTCAAATCGGACGAAAGTAGAATCAGTAAGGAAAGTTCAAAAGTTCGACGGAGCCAACTATATGATACCCTTCTCCTATTTGGGGTCTATGGTGTAACATTTGGCTGCATGTAAATCTGAATTTAATTAAACGAAACTAATTGCACTTCATTGATAAATATATCTAGATCCGAATGGATATCAATAAAAATCATATTAATATGTCATTCAGAATTTCGTCTCAATCGGACAAACCTTGAATGTTTGGTGCACCATCTACATAAAATCGGAAGGTTATATATATGGGAGTTTTATGTAAAAAAAAGGACCAAAATTTATGTGGGAGCATTATCTTCATGTCTGATTTCGAAAAAAATTTCATGTACATCCAAAATGTTGTCATTGTCTGACAGGCGTAAAGGAGCTACATCTAAATCTGATACGATTTTTTTCACCAATACCAATGTTTTGTCCGTAGGTCAAAAAAAAAAAAAAAAAAAAAAACTGGATCAATTTTCATCTCATCTTGAATTATATATGCGACCATTATTTTGTGGATAATGGTAAGAAATTGTACTACACCATGACATGGACTTTCCAGAAATTGATCGGGAATATATATTTCAATTCTGAATACGTATTTTGTATACTACGGCCCCGAATTGTCCATTTATGCCACATCAGTTGGAAAATGCGGTTCGAAAAAATCCTTTCATCCATACATTCCATACATTTGCGAATACAATGCTAATTCTGGAATAGTTCCATATAATGGTACCAGCACGTTTTCGGTTTTTGAAGGCTACTAAATTAACGGATACTTCTCTTCTAGTCGTATTTTGCATCTAATTTGACATTATGGCATTTTTTAGGCCCCCAGACAAAGTTCCCGCTATTATACCCTCCAGTGGTGAAGTGTATATTAAATTTTCCATATCCACTAAAAGTTCGTACCACGTAAAGAGACCCCGGGGTTTGATTAGAAACCACAGCTATGTAGACAGACCAATTGGTCTGTACATAGAATTATGTAGTCGAATAGATCACAGGCCTTTATAAAGACCAATTGTTTTGTAAACAGACTGCTGATATACATTAGGTCTGTATAAAAACCAATTAGTCTGTATAGAGAAAACAGGGGTTTATAAAAAGCATTTGGTGTATAGGAAAAAGTATCTGTACTGACCAATTGGTCCTTATAAACCTCTATGTTCTCAAACCATTAGTATTTATAAACCTCTGTTTTCTGTATGCAGATTAATTGTTCTTTATACTGGTCTAGATTATCTGAGCACACAAATTTAGCTAGGGCCGCCTGTCTGCTGAATAATCTTTTTAGCCATGTCTGTCTGTCAGTTGAAATCAAACCCCTATTTTCTGTATGCAGATTAATTGTTCTTTATTACTGGTCTAGAGTATCTCAGCAATTTCTCATCAAAATTGGTACATATAGCAGTACCCTAAATCGGTTCCGATTTAGATATATCGTATCGTCCGATTTAATGTAAACTATGTACCAAAGTTCCTATAAATATTGCGATTTGCACGAAATTTGACACATCGTAATGAATTATGCCTAGAATGGTGTGTGCCAAGTTTCGTGAAAATCGGTCCAGATTTAGATATAGCTCCCATATATATTTTCGTCCGATTTAACGTAAATGGTGTACCAAAGTCCCTATATATCTTTTGATTTACACGAAATTTGGCACAGCGTAATGAATTAGATATAGACTGATGTTTGTTAAGTTTCCTGAAAATCGGTCCGGATAAGGTATAGCTCCCATATATATGTTCGTCCCATATAATGTAAATGTCGTACCAAAGTCAATATATATCCTTCGATTTGCACGAAATTTGGCAACGCGTAATGAATAAGATCTAGAATGATGTGTGTTTCGTGAAAATCGGTTGAGATTTAGATATAGCTCCCATATATATTTTCGTCCGATATAAGGAAAATTGTCGACCAAAGTTCCTAAACATCTTCCGATGTGTACGAAATTTGGCACAGCGCACTGAATTAGGTCGAGAATTATGTGTGTTAAGTTTCCTGAAAATCGGTCCAGATTTAGATATAGCTTCAATATTTATTTTCGTCCTATTTAATGTAAATGGTGTACCAAAGTCCATATATATCTTTCGAATTGCACGAAATTTAGCATAGCATACTGAAGTAAGTCTGGATTGATGTGTGCTAAGTTTCCTGAAAATCGGTCCAGATGTATATATATATATATACCGTACTGAGTTAGTTCTAGAATGATGTGTTTTAAATTTCCTGAAAATCGGTACAGATTTAGATATAGCTCTCATATATATTTTTGTCCGATTTAAGGAAAATGGTCCCCAAAGTCCCTAAATATCTTTTAATATGCACGAAATTTGGTGTAGCGCACTAAAACAAGTCTGGAATGATGTGTATTAAGTTACGTGAATATCGGTTCAGATTTAGATATATCTCCCATATATATTTTCCGATTTAAAGTAAATGGTGAACCAAAGTCCATAAATATCATTCGATATGTACGAAATTTGGCATAGCCTACAAAATTAAGTCCAGAATGATGCGCGCTAAGTTTCGCGAAAATTGATTCAGATTTAGATATAGCTCCCATATATATTTTCGTCCGCTTTTATGTTAATGTATTAAATGGTGCACTTAAGACCTAAAGTTTCTCTGATTGACACAACGTACTGTAGATAATATAAATTGATCTCTGGCAAGTTTCCTAGAAATCGGTTTAGATTTAGATATAGCATAGCTTAGTTGGTTTACTTATAGATGAAGATCATATATTTAAGTTCGTACATCTTCACGCCAGAGTTCCTTCGAAAAGGCGACGTCTGTTAGAGTACATATGGGAAATTACAAAAATCTTTTAAATTCCTTGAAGCTGAGGTTTGCAAGGTTATAATACGCGAAATATGAACATATTGCATATAATTTGAATTCATTTATATAAAATGAAGTGTTTTTGTCATAATCTTAAAATATTGGTAATAAATAATAAGTTGCGTGGAAGCTGTGATGGTGGTAGTGTAGAAATATGCGTGAAAATGTGTTGAAGCCAACGAGTTTTTTTGTGTTCCTTCCTGATTTGTGGCTAAACTACACGACGCACCCACATGTGATCAGTGACTAAGTTGCAGAATACCCCATGGACAATATGGTTCTAATGTATGATTTTTCGATATAATCAATGGATCCACCCAAAATGGATGCTGACATTTTGAAGCCGGATTTTCGGTGTTTTTTGAATTTTTCTCATAATTAGGATGCGCATCCAGATAATGGAGTAAACTGATTATAGGATTGTAGAACTCGTGATTTTGCTTCGTTTAGTGTATATTTCATGAATGTGCTTACCGTAGCTTCGTTGCAATTGGGTCCCAAAGACGAAAATTTGGTGCGTAAATTTTTATAATAAACATATTTTTTGAGTCTAAAATTAAGAAAGTCCATTCAAATTCCGTGAAACCCCTCGTGATTTTAGTTTTTTTAGGTGTCGGATCTAATGAGCCCATCCATGTTCAATTCCGTCCAATAAAACGGCGGATATAGGTACCTTGAATGTGGGAAAAACTTCAAAAACTTATTTTGGCAAATTCGCGTATATAATCGCGGATTCCTTCGAATTGATTTCACATAAATTCATTCTTGTGTGATCATATTCGCGAATCTGTGTGAAAAGAGGTCAAAAATATATCGATACGCGAATAATATGCGTATTTTATCAAAAATCGATTGTGGAGGCACATCCGCGGTTCTTAACCGATCCTTTTAAAATAGGTGCCCTTTTGTTTATTTTCATAGGAGATTACTGAAATCGGATGCGCATAAAAATCGTATGCACGGTGCGCCATTTTTAGTCATTTTTAGGGTTTTTGCATAATAAAGTGCGTCGAGCGGCACAGACGAAAGCGTTGTATATTTTAGAAGATTAAGGCAAAACCGTATCCTCTTAACAATTCTAAAGAAAAGTTCTGTCTTAATTAAAAAATTAATTTATTTTATTTTCAGATATCCTAATGCTACTTTTTGTTTTTTTCGCGAATATTGTACCGTATTTCAATGTGATTTGACAATTATGCAAAGAAAACAAATGTGTTTATCCATTTGTGAAGAAATTAGCGAATTACAACAAAAAGGAATCCATTTAATATATATTTGAAATACAAGATGTAAAACCGCTATAACTTTTGTGCGCAGCATCCGAATTTGTGAACGCGAACACATTTCGAATCAGATTATTTTTCTTAACCTATGTACCAAAAATCATGAATGTGCTCGCAAAAAAAAAAATTTTAATGGAATTTTAAAAGAATTTTGTAATTTCCCATATGTAGAATATACTTATAGTGGTAAAGGGTATAATATAGTCGGCCCAGTCCGACTTAACTACTTTCCTTACTTGTTTCATAGCAATTTCTTTCCGGGCAATGACTTAAATTATTGTAAGCTTATTACTTGAAAATATTGATGTATGTTTAAGTAAAACATCCGTATATAGTACAAGGCATAATGTTACACAATATACCAGTAGGGTTCCGAGAGGTAAAACTTATACAAACTTCCGCTTCTTTTCATTGTTCTTTTAGTTGAACACATACGACTAATGTTAGACTTACTTGAAATAACTTTATGCATAATTTCCGTTAAAAAGTTGGGAATCTATATATGTTTAAGTACATAAACTATGATTTTTCTCTACTATCTACTGCTGATGTTTGCTTGCAGTCATGTAGTCATCAACTTAATGCTAAAAAAAAGAAAGTTAAGTAGATTTTCAACAGCACATAGTGAATTTACTATTATACACATGTGGGTGTTTCAGCAGATAATAACCTATATATACGATTTTAAGAGGGGTATTAATTTAGAAATTTATATTTCGAAGAAATTACTTTACACAGCATAGATTTGAAAATTCATTTTCTCTTTGATTATCCTGAGGCCAAATGGATATTTATAATTTCTTCGAAATGAATGTATTATTTCATATCATGTTCCTACTCAGCCTAGGAAACTTTAAACCACTAAATGTGAGTGGCAAGCATCAGCCGCTGAACGTCTTCATCTACTTCGATACTGTTTGTGTGATTCTTAAATGTATGCAAAAGCATATTTCAGTGAAACTTTTAATGGCATTTAAATGTTGCAAAAAGTTTCTTGCAAAATATTCACAATTTGTGTACTATGTGGATTCTCCTGAGGGCCACACCTTTGAATCTTGACAAAGTTGATTCTGTTCTGTTCTGGTTGTAGTAGTTCCTCTTCAGCGAGTTAGAGTTCTTCGTCATCATCATCGTCGTCGTGATAGTCATGACTTCAAGTTGAGCCATGTAATCATTCGTTCACTTTGTTTTTATTTCTGGGTTGCTGCACATACACGCCGTTCGCCACCACTGCCGTCGTCATTGTCTTTAACATTCCACATTCTATAGCGAACATAGTTTCATAAGAGTTCACCACCAAAAATTTGTTGGTAATAAATAAACAAGAATAGAGTAGAGTTCACAAACACACATACTCATGCACGGCACACACACACACACGTTAAAACAACAACTCAGAAAAAATAACTTGAATGTTCAAAGAATTTTTTCATCTCTATCAATCAACAAAAAATGAGCTTCATAAACTTGAATGTTTCTACTAGAATAATAATTGAAAAATATACGGAATGAACAAGTGAATACGGTAACATCAGTCTTCTTTGGAATGTACAATGCTGAGCGAAATAATTCTTTAGTTGTGCAGAACAATTTTCGTGGAAAAATCAGAAAATTTGCTCAATTAAAATAGTGAAATTTTTATCAACTTTTGTGGCAATGAAACTCGCGTACAGTTTTATATGGGGAAATAAAATATATAAGTATGTGTGTGTCTGTACGAACACTTGTAAATAAATATCATCACGAGGAAAAATCACTAACATAATGACCTAAAACCAGAGAGCGGACCAGTATGGTCGAACGGGACGGACAATATTATATCGTACACAACTACCACTGAACTGTATCTGTGGATATATTCTGAGCATTGCAATATGTCGCGATAATTTCCAGCTAAGTAAGTAAACAAAGTCTTGGTTCATTTGACTCCTTACAATTGACCGATTATTAGTTGAATGGGATCTGTATTCCCCGTGTTGCATTTGGGGCCGATATATGAACAAGAATAAAGTCTTGGGTCCATTTAATCCCATGTATATCATCAGATCGTTATACCATAATTGGTATCAGTTTAAAGGCCAAAAAATCGTCGTGGATATAATATCAACTTTTCTGGTTAATGCTCTTCTGGGGAAAATACATACGGCATAGAATGATAAGAACTATGCTTGTTCCTTGGTCAGATCCCTTTCTACGTGTAAAAATTTGTTGCATTCGCGGCATACTCAAAAGCGTTGAAGAAAATCGTCTAATATAAAATTCTTGGTCAAATTGATTCCCTAAAACAATAGGCCTGAACCGGACCTACAAGCATTTCATGACGATTGGACCACATCTGTGGCCTGTAGCGTGTTTACAAATTATAATGAACAGACGGACGGACACACCTGGTTAGACCCACTCCGCTAGCCAAGATAAGAAGATCGGTATACTAAATGGTGAGTTTAGGACCAACATTTTGTTGCGTTACAAACTTTTGGAGCCACTCAAAGCTATAATACCCTTACCACATAGTTGAGTAGGCTATAATTATAAAATTAGTTCAAGGAACTGTTCAGCATAAAAATACAGAAATTTCAGACTGGGCCGACTTTATGCTACCCTCCACCACTTTGGATATATTCATCAGATGCTTCCCGACAAACGTCGCACTTTTGAAGGTCCACTGACATGAAATTGAACGAACTCAAATATGTGATCATCATATATATGTGAACCGACTTAAGGGGACCCCCCATTCTCGGGGTCAACAATTTTTTGATTTAATTCGAATCTACACTAATTCAAGAATGTCTCTACAAAATTTCAGGTGAAAATCTCAAGAACTCTTGAAGATATAGCCGATTTATTGTGTCAGCATCAAGTGACGGCTAAAGGGCTTCTCAAACTTTATACGCGTTTTTCTCTTTTGCGAATGGCGGGCACGATAACTCAAAAACTAATAACCCAATCGATTCCAAATTTTTACACGTTTCTCTGTGAGTGTACAGCTCTCGTATGAACTAGGATAAAGCCAATCGTTGATGATCTTCCTTATTTTTTAACTTGGTTTTTGGTAAAAAAATCGGCGATTTTCCAAAAATTTTTTCAAAGGTCCACCATTTTGTTAATTTTAGAGCGAAGTCAATAATCCTAGTGCATACGAGAGCCAGACATGTACTCTTTCTAACACCGTTGGAATTTTCGGATTCCGATGTTCCAGTGAGGAGTTATCATGCCCGCCATCAAAAATAAGGACTTTTCTTTAATTACAAAAAACAACAACAAAGCAATAACATTTTTTTAATTATTTTTCTTTTCTTTTAAATCTTCAAATATATATGTGCAAAGTTACAAGCCTTAACAAGCATTGGTATTGATTTACCAGCCCATTGAAAATCTTAAAATATTAAAATCGAGAATGGATGGGGTTCCCTTAATTCAATCCATACACATGTCATTCTGCAACCTATGCTTATTATTTGGTGCACAATTATCGCGAAATTTTTCGAAAATATATATGAAAGTTATATCTGCATCTGCACAAATCGCCGTCCATCGAATCATTTTCCCATCGAAGTGCCTGTAATTTGAAATAATCCCCATATAAAGTGGTACGTAACATATTTTCGGTACTCTGAAGTGGGTGTAATCAAATCTCATTATATCTTGCCTAATTGAAATATTTATATTCCTTAAATATTTAAATATGCAATATTATTTATTTTCTTGTCTGTTCATCATTTCTCCAAATAACTTGTTAACCTAAAATCTACAACAACAAAACATTGTAACAAATTCGATCTAATCTGTGAACTTTTAACATTTTCATTTATTTCCAGCTTGGTCTAATGCACCATTCTGACCACCTGTCATTGTGCCAACTTGAACGTTACCACAAGTCAACTGAGACCAAACGACCGACTGGGCTTGCGGCAAACCAGCAAAACAAAACTTTCTCCACAACCCAAGTATAGCTGCAACCAGATTGCCAGCTACACGAACTGAGACGAAACGAATAAACCAAAAATAAATATAGCAACGAATATCTGATTGTTACAACAACGACAACAATTTGCTTGGTAAAACAACAAGCAACAAATTATTTTAATGCAAAGACAGCGAAAAATAAGAGTAACAGAGCTATTAGGACCACCAACATCATTGCGAAGGGTATTGCTGAAACGCTTCAGCAAACTGCCACAACGAGTGAGGAGGCAACGGTGGCCCAAATCAACTTCAACGTGACTGATGTCAGCAGGAAAGTGATAAAGGCGCTCAAAGTTTAAAAACATGAAAAACAAGCGCAATAAAAAACAGCTTAAGCGACAACAACAGCAGCCGACTAGGACGAAGCCACAAAAATATCACAAACGTTCCAGAAACCTCAAGCACCAGAATAACACTTCAAGTGAGGAAGAAGAAGAAGTAAAAACATCTGTGAGTTCTCATTTAAGGCGAATAGAAAAGGGACAAGCGTTTGTTGGAAGCACTTTTCAACAAAGGAGCAGACCATCGACCAAGCCCACCCGCACCACCAACAACTATCTTCGGCAAACTTCCACACTAACGAAGTCTTCAAAGCAAACGGAAACGGATACATTTAAGGACGTTTCACATAATCGCCAAACAAGCGTAACCACCTCCAGTAGCATCAGAAGTCGCCTGTTTCCGAAGACATTTTTGCGACAATACAACAACTGTAGTCTGGCCTGGTTTTTGCGCGTGCTGGTATTAACTTTGCTCTGTGAAATGCCTGTGCTTAGCTCCGCCGACTGGTTAATGGACTGCGGTGACTGCCATTGCAAATGGAATTCGGGTAAGAAGACGGCAGATTGTAAAAATCTTACCCTATCCTCGGTACCGGAAAATTTAAGCAACGAAGTCCAGGTGCTGGACTTATCGTTCAATCGTATCGTTTATTTGGAAGAGAATGCTTTTCTCACGGCTGACTTGACGAATCTGCATAAGTTGTATATTAGGAATAGCTCTTTGCAGCATATAGATCCCAGGACCTTCACCCAGTTAGAAATACTTATAGAGCTGGATTTATCCAATAATCTGCTAAAGGTACTGCAGGCGAATCTCTTTGCCCGTCTGGTAAAGGTTAGAGCAATTGTTCTCAATGGTAATATCCTGGAATCGTTGGGCGACGGCATTTTTCAAAATCTTAAATATCTTCATAAGATCGAGTTGAAGGATAACCGTTTGGTGAAAATAGCCAATCAGGTGTTCGTAAATGTCCCTCTGCTTTCACAAATCTATTTGAACAATAATCGCTTGAACTTTTTGCGCAAGGAGAGTTTTGAAAATGTCAAACGTTTGACAGCTCTGTCGTTGGATGGCAATCCTTGGAATTGCACCTGTGAATTGCAAATATTTCGTGATTTTGTACTGCGTCGCAATCTCTATACACCACCCACAGCCTGCTATTATCCGGCCCAGCTGCGAGGTATGCTGTGGATAGAAGATCAGCCGGAGGCCTTTGCTTGTAAGCCACGAATCATTTTCCCAGCCAAAGGAGCTTCCATTACTACCTCTAAGGAAAATGTCACTCTAGTTTGTCGTGTTCATGCCTCAGCCAATACCCACATTGCCTGGGACTACAATAAACAAATATATCGCAGTACTAGTTCGGGTCAAATGCCATCACACCAACAGCCGCATCAACAACAACAACGAATTTTCATTCAAATCATTGAGGATGACCAGTCCAAGGAAAAGGAATTCGGCCGCAATGTTTACATATCACGACTAACGATATTGGGTGCCGACAAAACCGATGAGGGAACATACACCTGCATTGCCGAGAATGCCGGTGGTAAGGATTCCGTGCAAATGACTCTGCTCGTGGAGAAGCCGAGTGGTCGTGAGCTATTGCAGGGCAATTTGGCTGCAGTCATCTCGTTAATGGCTCTGGGCCTTCTGAGTGTATCCGTATTCCTGGCCATGGTTACTTGTTGCATCTATAAGCGATTCATTGCATCGACGGCAGCGCGTCACCGTCATCATCATCTCGATTTAAGTGGCAACGATCCGCTGACATCACATGGCACGGTTGTGGCCAATCACGGCACCACCACTGTGGCTGGTAATACAGACGTCATGTTGGGTGTTGTCAATGGGCTGGTGGTCGATAATGGTGGTAGCAATAGCGGCGATACCCTGAAATATAAAAAACACCAACAGACAACTATCAATGGAGGTAGTTCCATAATTAAAGACAAATACACAGAGCTGCTAAAGCAAAATGGTGGCAGCGGTGGAAGTGGAAATGGTGGCGTGGACGATAGCATGGGTACCGGAAACTCGCCTTTGATGGAATCTATCGGCATTAGTGGAGGTGGTGGAGGCGGCGTCGGTGGCGGAGGTGTGGGTGTTGGCAAGAAGGCAGCAAGCTGTGATGTCCAACTGGGTCAATTGGAGAAAAAATACTATGAGCAGCACAACAATGATGGTAAGTGGCATAAATTGTGAGCAAACATAATAGACACTAGGAAATCTCATTTTTCATTTATTATTTATGCTTCTATGCAAGGAAAGGTTTCGTTTTGAGTGAGGGTGTGTGTGTGTATGTACAGGGATCCTCTGTGTGTCAGGTCAAAATGTCATTTTTCTTTCATTTTCTTTTCTCAAGAAGTGTAAATAGGTCATTCAAATAAATGAAAAAATTTAATGTTCTTTGAGAATAGCCATTATTAGTACCTTTTATTATTATTTTTTGTTTTTTGTATGAATTGGCATACAAAAGTAGCTCGGTAGTACTCAGGACTCAAAGGACTTGTTTTAGATATAAAAAAATAAAGAAATTGCTCGTCAATAAAAAAGAACAACAAAATAGGGAGGATTTTTTTTTCATTTTTATTGGTTGTCGGGTTTTCTTTTGATAACATATTAAAAAATATATAAATAATTTTGGATTTTCTTATTTATTTTTAATTAATTTATTTTTTTCCAAATAGTACGAGCCGAATTGTAAGGAATAATGATGGAAAATATTGTCAAAGAAAACAACTTTCAATAATGTAGACTGATAATAAATTTAATTTAAAGTTTTACCGAGGCCAGAAAAAGAAAAACAGTAGCATATGCCACTAATTAACCTCAAGTGCGAACCCTATTTAAATTGGGAAAAAATCGGTTCAGATTTACATATAGCTCCCTAATATAGTTTCGTCCGATTTTATGTAAATGGTGCACCAAATACCCAATATTGGTCCGATTGAGACAACATTTTGCAACGAGTATTGAATTAGATCTAGGTTGATGTATGCGAAGTTTTGCTGGAATCAGTTCAGATTTAGGTATAGCTCTCATATATAGTTTCCTCCGATTTTATGTAAATGAAGTATCACAGAGTTAAATTTAGTCCGATTGGCAGCAATGATGTATGCGAAGTTTCGCTGGAATCGGTTCAGATTAAGATATGGCTATAATATATAGTTTCCTCCGAGTTTATGTAAATGTTGCACCATACTGTCGATGTTTGACCGATTGAGACAACATTTTGCATAGCGTATTGAAGTTACTACATGTTGACATCCGTATTGAAATTACTGCAGTTTGACGTCAGCGAAATTGTGTGGAAATCGGTTTAGATTTACATATAGCTCTCATATATATATTCGTTCGATTTTATGTAAATGAAACACTATACTACCATTATTTGTCCGCTTAAAACAAAATTTTGTACAGCGTACTAAATTAGGTCTGGAATGATATGTGTCAAGTTTTTATACCCTTCACCACACTGTGGTACAGGATATTATGTATTTGTGCATATGTTTGTAACAGACAAATGGAAACGAGATAGACCCATAGTTCCCTTTGAGAATATTCATAGAATCACTTTCTGAGTCGATTTATGCGTGTCCGACCATTTGTCGCTCTGTTGATGTTAAATTGTAAACAAAGTACAGGTCGCACCTATAATCCGATTTGATTGAAATTTGGCACAGTTCACTTATTTGGCCGAAAGGACGAACCCCATCCAAATTGGA
>NW_026879160.1:0-25956 GCF_032173495.1 Musca vetustissima
CCGACGAAAACACTTGTAATGACAAAGTTTATAAAGATGAAATTCTTAAGTCCGAAAAAAAATGCCGATGTACTTCACTTGTGCGAAAATTAAAAAAATATTAATTGTTGATAAAATAAAAATACTTTGTTAATAAACAATATTTTTTACTTTTTTTATTTTTATATTTTGTTCTTTTTAATTAATATATTTTTTTGCCAATTATTATTCCTTGAGGGTCTTTTTTGTTTGTTAGTCCCCCGATATTTAATTTCCTGGAAATTACTTTTATTTTTATATTTGTTTGTCAACGTGATTTTTGTATGACTAATATCGAATACTGAACTTGAGGGCCGGTATTAAATTCGATAATTTGTTTCCTCTCCATTCATGCACTATCACAATTACTCACCAATTCTGAATAGTGAAATTATATATGAAAAGCAACTATGAGACTATGAACTTTGATTAAAATATCATAAAATAAACCCTGTGAAAGTCAAAGTGTGACCAATGGTCGGCATGTTGTATTCATATATGTTTTAAATTACAGATGTGACAGAGCTCATATAATATGTGATCAAATTAGATCGATTATGATCTAGGAGAAAAGTTTTTTTTGAAGAATATTATAAAACATTTTTAAGTGGCGCCCAACGTTTTATTTGGTGCACTTTGTGAAAACATGGGAAAATTGCGCCCAACGTTATGTTAACAATAAATATATCTATAACTTGGTATGTCTCAGGACAGTAAACGTCGATTGCGAATGGTGGATCCGATTGCTGAGTGGTGGATTGTTTTAAGGTTCTAAGAAAGTCTTTGGAATGCCAACATTCTTGAATTGTTTACATCACTTTTAGTAGATGGGTTTTGTTGTTATTTTTACAGGTTTTTTATGAGGCTCCTGAGATGCAGCATTCTAGAAGATTAAAGATATTTGGAAGGACCAGGGGAGTCATAAAAGTGGGAGTTCAAACAAAAATTGATTTTTTGAGAGTCCCATTATTTGATTTTTAAGGCACCCTTGGCGAAATTTTAAAGAAATTTAAAGAGGACCCTAGAAAGAATATATAGACAAAACATTCTTTCTATTAGAATCACAATTACGAATTTTTTGGAGGACATTTTTTCGAAAAAAAAGAGAAAAGGTTTGAAAAAATATTTAGAAGGGTACCGTTTTCAGGATATTTTGAGGTTCACACTCGTGGTTTTGTTAGATGTTTTTTCGAGCCTTTTTTGGAGGATCATAATAAACCTTTTTTTTTGAAAGGCATAGAGAGACCTTATTGGACCATGTTCGGTGTATTTTTTGGGGGATCATAATTGCGAGCTTCAAAGGACAACATTTGTAGTTTTTTGAATGGCAAGAGGGTTAACATATACATTTAGTCGTTTTTTTTTTACTAGTTTCTGAGGAACCCTTAAAGGTTATCGTTTTGTTAGATCTTTGATGGATTTTTATGATGTTTTTCGTGCATTTTTTGGAGGACCTTAAGGACCTAGAGAGCCCATATTGAACCTTGTTCGTGTATTTTTGGATTACCATAATAAGCCCTTAACGTCTATTTTTTAAGATTTTTTGTGACCTTCAAAGGACAACATTTAGTCTTTTGAAGGGCAAATATCCGTGGATTACTAAGAGTTTCCTAGGAAACATTCTGAGATTCTTTATAACGATTTTTAGATGGCAAGACTGAGGGAATTTTTTAAATATATTTCTTATTGACCCAGCGTCAGCATTGAGCTACGCATCTGCCTTAGGGGGTCCTAAAATAATGAAGAATGCAAAATCCTAATCGATACCCCTCAATATTCGGATTTTGAGTACGTTATACAACCGAGTCAAACAAATCCTCCCAGTAAAATACTACTCGATATTGGTAAGGGTTGTATAGGGTTGTCTCCATATAACAGAATCTCCTAAATTTCGCAATTTTGGGAGTAATTATGTATTTTGGATTCGCATTGGGTAGAAGATCTCCCAAAAAAAAAAAAAAATTATAGATATTTGCCCAAGTAGCGGGGTACTGTACATTCCCTTATTGGGTATTTTCGGAGATTTTGGGAACGTATTCAACTAAAATATCTCTAATTTGATATTTTGAGCGCTTGAGTGGGAAATCTTCCTACCAGAAATTATAAACATTGACCAATCTTTGGGTAAAGCCCCCATATAACGGTACACCCAATTTTCGGTATTTTTCGATAAACGAAGTGAATGTTATTTGGAATTTCGGGATCTTGGTGGGTTAACAATTTCTTTACATAAAATCTAAGTATAAGTCCAAGTTTCTACATAGCTCCCCATAGAAAGGTAACCAAATTTTCCAAACTCCGAGTGTCTGTAGTTTGGTGCTTTATTTTCTCCTGATAGCAATTTACAGTGGCATAGCCTCCATTTAAAAGACCCAATCGATTTTAGATATTATTTTGAATGTCACCTCATGGTGGAGAATATAACCAGTAAGGAAAGCAGTAAATTCGGACGGGGCCGACTATATGATACCCTTCACCACTTTCGGTATATCCAACAGATGAAACCTAAAAGACGTCGAATTTTTAAAGGACCAGGGACAAAATTATGAAAATCTATTATAAGCGTATGTATATATATATATATATATCGGACGATATATATGGAGCTATATCTAAATCTGGACCGATTTTCACGAAACTAAACACACATTCATTAATTCATTACGCAATGCCAAATTTCGTGCAAATCGAAAGATATATAGAGACTTTCGTCCTTAAATCGGACGAAACTATATATGGGAGCTATATCTAAATCTGAACCGATTTTCTCGAAACTTGGCACACATCATTCTGGACCTAATTCAGTACTCTGTGCCAAATTTCATGCAAATCTAAAGATATAGAGGGACTTTGGTGCCCCATTTACCTTAAATCGGAAGAAACTATATATGGGAGCTATATCTAAATCTGAACCGATTTTCTCGAAACTTGACACATATCATTCTGGACCTCAGTCAGTACTCTGTGCCAAATTTCATGCAAATCGAAAGATATACAGGGACTTTGGTGCCCCGTTTACCTTAAATCGGACGAAACTATATATGGGAGCTATATCTAAATCTGAACCGATTTTCTCGAAACTTGACACACATCATTCTGGACCTCAGTCAGTACTCTGTGCCAAATTTCATGCAAATCGAAAGATATACAGGGACTTTGGTGCACCATTTACCCTAAATCGGAGGAAACTATATATGGGAGCTATATCTAAATCTGAACCGATTTTCTCGAAGTTTGGCACACATCATTCTGAACCTAATTCAGTACTCTCTGCCAAATTTCATGCAAATCGAAAGATATAGAGGGACTTTGGTGCCCCATTTACCTTAAATCGGACGAAACTATATATGGGAGCTATATCTAAATCTGAACCCATTTTCCCGAAACTTGACACACATCATTCTGGACCTCAGTCAGTACGCTGTGCCAAATTTCATGCAAATCGAAAGATATAGAGGGACTTTGGTGCCCCATTTACCTTAAATCGGAGGAAACTATATATGGGAGCTATATCTAAATCTGAACCGATTTTCCCGAAACTTGACACACATCATTCTGGACCTCAGTCAGTACTCTGTGCCAAATTTCGTGCAAATCGAAGGATATAGAGGGACTTTGGTGCCACATTTACCTTAAATCGGCCGAAACTATATATGGGAGCTATATCTAAATCTGAACCGATTTTCTCGAAACTTGGCACACATCATTCTGGACCTAATTCAGTACTCTGTGCCAAATTTCATGCAAATCGAAAGATGCAGAGGGACTTTGGTGCCACATTTACCTTAAATCGGACGAAACTATATATGGGAGCTATATCTAAATCTGATCCGATTTTCTCGAAATTTGGCACACATCATTTTAGACTTAATTCAGTACGCTGTACCGAAATTCGTGCAAATCGGATGATTTTCAGGGACTAAAGTCCTCAAATCGGACAAAAATATATATGGGAGCTATATCTAAATCTGACTCGATTTTCCCCAATTTCAATAGGGTTCGTCCTTGGGCCAAATAAATGAGCTGTGCCAAATTTCAGCCAAATCGGATTATAAATGCGACCTGTACTTTGTTTACAATTTAACATCAACAGACGGACGGACGGACATGCATAAATCGACTCAGAAAGTGATTCTATGCATATTCTCAAAAGGAACCATGGGTCTATCTCGATTCCTTTTGCCTGTTACAAACATATGCACAAAGACATAATACCCTGTACCACAGTGTGGTGAAGGGTATAAAAAGTTCGGCCCAGCCGAACTGAACAACATTTTAATTTTTTGTTTATTTGCATCTTCTATTTATGATATAAATATAATCAAATGAATCTCCATTTCCCAGAAATCCTTTCCCGAAAAAAGTTTGGAAAGGATTCCATGGAACTCATTTTTTCTTCAAATCATCATTTGCAACATTCTATTATGACAGTCATAAATTAAAAAAAAAATAATAACAACAACAAAATATCATAACACCGGATCTAGTCTGCGGTAGGTAATAAAAAACATCGAATACAACAATACACATTTTTTTTCAAATGCATTGCGTGACAAATGATGTTTTGATTCAAACAAATTTTTTTTTTTGTTGGTCACTACTCAAGTGCTAACGCCATTCCCACGGATGACTTCCCTAGCACTTTTCGGAAAAAATTAGATTCTTTAAATTAAATAATAACAACACCAAATAAATGAATTTGACACCACAAATAAAAAAATATGTATTTTTTTTTTTTTTTGAAAGACTAGCAGTTTATTAGCTTTTCATAAATCTGGTACTAAAGGGAGTTAATTTTGTTGTTGTTGTTTTTCTTATTGTATTTCATAACTTCTCAAGTGACCATTCGATTGTCTGTCTGTCTGCAGACCCGGATCAAATAACTTGAATGTAACCACAACAACAGAACGTAATGCAATCTACCAGCAATTAGCCTAAGCCGAACACATGTGTGCCAAGACAGATCAACTGTACCTTTGTTCAAAAATGATGTACCAACAATTACCCTGGTTGTAACCTTCTTTAAAAAGGGGTACTTGACAATGTAAATATGTATATTTGTTTTTTTGCTTGAACATTTAACTTGGCTGTGTGTGTGTTTTTGACCATTCGGGAAATATGATCCTTTACAGCTGACCGCTCAAGCGATCGACCATCCACCAATCGACCTGCAATCTTGTCAAGTATTTTGTTTTCTTGTCAATTTCCAGTTTATTTTTTTCCGGCTATTTACTTTTCCTTTACTTTGATGATGTGCGTGCGTGTGTGTGTGCCATAAATTCCCTTTCTTTTAAGTCGGTCTAGAGTTTCGTTATTACCTTCCAATTTTTTTGGTGGTAATTTAAGAATGTAATTAAATTCGTTCCAATCCGATCTTTTTTATTTCCAAATTTATTTGTAACTTGTTTATAATTAAAACCAAAAAGAAATTTTATATGTATTGTGGTTAAAAGGATTAAAGACAAAACCACATTAAAGTCGGCTTTTTTGTTTGGGGGGATTTTTCACACATTACAATAAGCAGCCTTCACACCTTGGTCAAGGTTTTGATTTTACCGACGGAAAATGTTAACTAGTTACGATGTTGTTTGAAATTTCCCCTCACGTCAATGTGGAACTAATCAAAATAAAACATTTGTGATAGGGCCACATCAAAGCGTTGGGCGCCACTTTTTATTTTTTTTTTATTTTTTAGATGTTTTTTTTTTGGTCTTCAGAGATAGCTAATGAGCTAGAGATGCCCAAACCTACTTTTCATGCAACAAAAGGCCACACTTTTAAGATCTTATTTACAATTTTTGAACATTCAACTAAATTGTCCCTTTAAGAAACTCAATAAAAAATACTCTTCTGTAAGAGTCCTGCAAATATTGCCTTCCTATTGACCTTCCGTTCATCATCAAAACAGTTGCTATGATCTCTTTCCTTGCCTCTACAGCGACAGTTTGTATAGAGGCTATAACCTGAGAAGGAACGATTATAAAATAAACTGGAGATCTGCGAAAGGCATTCCTTAATCATGACCGCTTTTAAGTCTAATATGTCACAAAGACAGAATTCCCTAAGTAGACAGTTATCCTTCCCATATAATTTTTTTTTTTGGAGGACCGGAGCTGTTTAATAGCTGAAATCCCGAAGAAGAAATGGCGACTCCAGTCCCAGTCTTTCAAACCTTGAACTTCTTGGCGCCCAATAGACCGGGAGATGGTTAATATTGAGTAAATTTTTTGACAGTGAGCGATTATGATGATATAAGCGGACACCTGATTGGTGGTGTCGTCATCATGACCTCTTTAAAGTCAATGTGGAACTAATCAAAATAACACATTTGTGATAATTACAAGGCTCTAATTACAAGGCTCTGATCCTTCCCTCTATTCCACTACCAGAGCAAGTGAATAACAGAAAGCCCGAAAAAGCTCTGACCCTTCTCTCTATTCCACTACTACAGCAAGTGAATAACAGAAAGCTCAAAGAAAAGTTGCGACTCAAAGTCCGTATTTGTTTTTACTTCAAACTTTTAATTTTTGGCGCCCAACTGGAATTTTTTTAATAACCGGGTACCTGAAAAGTCGCTTCTTTACCATGGTCGATTTAATATACAGAGGAAATAAAATAACACAAATACAACAAAAAGGACTTCCCTAAGGAGGCAGTGATCCTTTCATGTACTCCTCTAAATGGAGATTCTAGTCCCAGTCTCAGTAGCGAGTATCGATTCCGACTCGGAATTGGTTTTTCCTTCAAATTTGATTTTTAACACCCAATAAAAAAATATTTCAATCCACTTGGGAGACAGTTAATATGGGGATAATGACCGAAGCAGACTCTCCTCAGAGAAGGCTACTGATCCTTCTCTCTACTCCACTACCGGAGCAATTAAATAACAGAAACCCCGAAGAAAAATATTGAGGTATTGCCCTCAATGGTAAGTAGCGACTCAGACCCCGTATTTGTTTTTACATAAAACTTGCAATTTTTGGCGCCCAACAGACGATGTACAGTGTGCTGAAAAGTATTGCCATCATCACGACCGATTAAAAGTCCACAACGGCAACAAATCAGGATTTTCTTCAGGAAACTGTGATCCTTCCTTATACTCCTCTAACGGAAGAACTGAATAACAAAAGTCCCGAAGAAGAAATAGAGGTATTAGCCTCAATGGAAAGTAGCGACTCAGACTTCGAAATTGATTTTGCTTCAAAAAAGAAATGTATGGCGCCCAATAGAAATTTATTTAATTCACTAGGAAGACAGACTTGGCTTTACAGTGAGCGATAATGTGATAAACTAGTGGTACCTTCACCACTACCTATTAGAAGTCTACAACGGCAATAATTCAGGATTCTCCCAAGGAAGTTGTGATCGTTTCCTATACTCCTCTATCAGAAGAGCTTAAGAAGTTCCGATGAAGAAATATAGGTATTAGTCTCAATGGAAACTGGCGACTCAAACGTCGTATTTTTTTCTATTTCGAACTTGGAATTTTTGGCGCCCAACGGCAGTTAAGGGAGAAGTTACTTCGTCAGGGAGAAGTTAATATACATACCTGGCTATAGAATGAGCGATGGTGATTAGATAAACTGCGCTCCGCGATAGTGGTACCTTCATCATGTCCAATTAGAAGTCCAAAGAAAATATCAGGACTCTCCTAAGGACTATCTAACTGAATAGCACTAGAGACCCTTAAGAAGAGTCATCAGGAAGACACTTAAACGCATTTTTTCAGCAGGGTGATGGATAATAGGGATTAGGTATATAGACATGTTTAGTCGATCTTTTCAGATACCTTTAGTATTTTTACGCTGTTCAAAATTTCCGATTTCTTTATAATTTCTATCAAAAAATCACATATGGCGCCCAACGAAAAGGTCAATAACTCCAAGAAATGAGAACATCGAATATTTCGAGTAGATTATTTCATCAGCTGGAATCTGGGCTTTAATGGGGCTTATTTCATAGCATTTTTTCCATAGAGGGAAATCGCTTGTGGTGCCCAAATGAAATTTCGAAAAATCCTACAAACCACAATTTCGAATTTTTCGAGTGGATTATAAGAGGAGATGAAATCTGAGTTTTCAATGGGGCCTTTTTCTTATAATTTTATTTATTGGCGCTCAACTTATTTCAGGTGAGAGGAAAATAATATAAATATAGTCAATGCCAAGATACTAAAATGGATTTTTATACTTTATTGGTTTCTATTCAATCTCCTTCTGAAAATCGCATATGGCGCCCAACGGAAGTTTCGAAAAAAATTAATAAATGAGAATTACCAAGGTTTTATTTTGGTTGTCAATTTGAATTCCTCTGCCACCGCTACTTCTGAGGCTCATATTCTTCGGAAATATTTGAGTTAGGCCATAATTGTTTTCAACATTTCGAAAATATAAGACTTCAAAAAATGCCATTGCTTTTAATGCAGTCTTAGAGACTATCACACTGTCTAATGCAGCATAGAATGCACACGCAATGCCGGTGACATTCTTTTCAATCGAAAAAATTGACTTAAAAAAATACTGATATGTATATGAATAATTAATAGGCAGTGGTCATCACGTAGCTATGCGTCTGTGGCGTGTGCGTACGCATGTTAGAAATATGACATTTCAGGAATAATGGTGACCAATAGAGGGAGGGAACGAACGAAGAAAGAAAATTATGCAGATTGAGTTTTTTTTTCAAATATTATCTATGTATTAGAAATCTTTTTGATGGAGAGACTTCTGTTCCTTAGCTAATGAGGTACGTCTGGTTGAGTCCATAGAACTTCATCAATGCCATGAAATGTCAGTGAGGAATAAATTTGATGTCTTAGTTTTTTTTTAAAGACATGCTCTTTGGTTGACATTTTCGTTTGGGGGAAAATTTAGTTGCCTAGTCATGAGGCGAAGTTGAAGAAGAAGTCATAACAGAAAATGCGTAAAGTTAGATACTGAGGTGACAGATAAATTTTGTAATCATAACAAAGACGTCAAGATAGTTTGTTATCAGCTTAACAAGTGTCTGCTAGATGATTTGTTTTTATTTTTTGTTTCTTTACCTCGGAGTTTTCTCTTCTTCTATTTCAGATCTTCGGGTTTGTTTTGGTTGAGGTGATTTGTTCAGGGGTTTCAGGTTATTTTATTAGATGTCAACAAATTTGAGAGAACGTATTCTAGAGTTTCCTAAAAGAGTTCTTTCGTGAGAGTAATTTTGAGAGACCGGGTTATGGGTCTTATCAACATGTACTTATAGTCCAGCAACACCACCGGCAACCCCTTTTCTTTATCAGTTTTTTTAAGATAACCGGTTACATATCTTATCTGGTTTATGGTTTCAACAGAACAGAGAGGGAACAATACAAATTTGATAAAAAATTAAGCAACTGGGCCAAATAATGGCAGATCAGGCAGCGTGGATTTTGAAAATAGTAAAAATATAGTTTCGGTAATATTTTGCTACGAGAATCCCCCAAAATCCAAAACTTAACTCCCTTGGCTTTAATTCGCTTAACACGAGTAATTAACCACCACCATTTTTATGGCATAGGGAGAGGGAGCAATCAATTTTGTGGGGGGTTCCATCAAAACAAAAGAAAACTGTACCCCTACCATTCTATTGGCAAATAAACGAAATTCAATTCCATTTTTTTTTCATTTAATTTTTGTTGTTGTTTTTAATTTTTTGTAATATTGGTGATAAGGAAAGCATGTGGTCAGCACGAAATGTAATATTCGGTGTTGAGTTTTTCTATTTGTTTTTGATTTTTTACTTTGTGGTTTATGTGCTTTACTTTTTTGGTCATAAATATTGAAAACCGCACTCATTATCTCTAACTGTCTATTTTATTTATTAGTTTTTTTTAAAAGATAGATTAAATTTAAATTATTTTGAAAATTTCGTAAATGAAGTAGTTCAGCCAGGGTCAAATTATATGATAGTTTATTACAAGCCGACCTTTCCGGAGGGAGGAGATAATTGTCAGAGACAATTAGACAAGAGAGAGAGAGAGGGAGCCATAGAAAAAGAGAACAAATAGAAAAAGAGAGAAGAAATACTGAATATTTCTTGGCGCCCAATTATTATTAACAAATTATTTCGGCGGTTTTGAATTGAGACTAAAAACTAGCTACAGTGGGACTAAAAACTAGCTAAACGTATTTCTGGCGCCCAACGTAAACAATAAGGTTCATTTTTCAAATTCGATTTTAAAATGGTTAAGTTCGGAGTCGGTTATAACGACCATATCCAAAAGACTTGAGAAATTTCCTGCCCTTTATTTTATATCTCGTATGACAACAATCGCTTTCACCGGTCCCTTGACTGTCGATATAAGCAATTTCGACTTTTTTCTTATTAATTTTTCCGTCAACTTATCGCAAATATTGTCGAAATTTTCACCCTCTGAAATGGCGCCCAACGAATTTCACACTGTCATCTAAGTAAACCAATCATGTATAGTGTAGTTAGCAACAAAATCGAAGTGTGGAGATTTAATCAGGGGCTCATATCTTCTGATTTCAATTTATGGCGCCCAACAGCAAAGACTTGAGATGAATATGGCGCCCAACATAAAGAATAGACCACAGCAAATATCTAAATGTAGTCTATTAGTAGATTAAAAAATGCTCTCCTCCATACAATTGAAATACATGAAAATACACACCGTAAAACATTTTTGGCGCCCAACGCAAATCGATTAAAGGTACATACACTTATTGCATAATATTGTCCATATGTTTCCGGTCAAAAAAAAAAAAAAAAAGAACCTATAATAATGGCGCCATCTCTGCCATTCAATTAAAATAATCCACATATCAGAACATTATAGTTCATAGTTCATTATGGAGACAGATAATAAGGAGACAATGTTCAGAGAATAAGTTGGGCCATCTTGTGCCCGAGGCAGTTCGCACTTTTCTGGCTCGATTAATAAAAGGAACTAGATCTTTCATTTAATTCAATCAACTACGCGTCTTCAACTCCTATATTATTTGTTTTTGAATTTTTAATCAATAAAATTTGACAACTTACCTTGCACCAACTATAATTTGATTTCTGGCCACATCAACCAACATTTCCGAATAGGAAGCAGTTTCGGGTTCACTGAAACGTTTAGCCGTAACCAATAAATCTGAAAGGAAAAATAACAACAAAAATTATAATAGAAATATAGATTATATACATATACAAATGTCCTATAAGATCGATAATTTTAAGGAACGATTCAAGATCTCTTTGTATAGAGGAATCAAATTCAATGAACCTTTATGTAGAAAAACTAAGGAAAGAGCCTTTCAGAGGTCTATATCATTCATGATTCTTTCTCCACATTCAAAGACTTTAACTGGTGTATTCAGTGGTTTCATTAGTTCTCTGTTTATATTTTTTCCATGACGAAAAGTACACAAATTTTCTGACGTCTGTGAGAAGTCTCCCTGTTCTCATATATAGGGAAAAGAAAGATATATAGGGACTTTGGTACGCTATTTACATTAAATCGGACGAAAATATATATGGGAGCTATATGTAAATCTGGACCGATTTTCAGGAAACTTAACACATATCATTCTAGACTTAATTCATTACACTGTGCCAAATTTCGTGCAAATCGATATATAGGGACTTTGGTACGCTATTTACATTAAATAGGGCGAAAATATATATGAGAGCTATATCTAAATCTGACCCGATTTTCAGGAAACTTAACACACATCATTCTAGACCTAATTCATTACGCTATGCCAAATTTCGTGCAAATCGAAAGATATATGGGGACTTTGGTACATTTACATTAAATCGGACGAAAATATATATGGGAGCTATATCTAAATCTGGACCGATTTTCAGGAAACTTAACAGACATCATTCTACACCTAATTCATTACGCTATGCCAAATATCGTGCTAATCGAATGATATATAGGTACTTTGCTACACCATTTACATTAAATCGGACGAAAATATATATATGGGAGCTATATCTAAATCTGGACCGATTTTCAGGAAACTTAACACACATCATTCTAGACCTAATTCATTACGCTATGCCAAATGTCGTGCTAATAGAATGATATATAGGGACTTTGGTACACCATATACATTAAATCGGACGAAAATATATATGGGAGTTATATCTAAATCTGAACCGATTTTCCCCAATTTCAATAGGGTTCGTCCTTGGGCCAAATAAGTGACCTATGCCAAATTTCATCCAATTCGGATCATAAATGCGACCTGTACTTTGTTTACAATTTAACATGGACAGACAGACGGACGGACGTACATGCATAAATCGACTTAAAAAGTGATTCTATGCATATTCTCAAAAGGAACCATGTGTTTATGTCGTATCCTTTTGCCTGTTACAAACATATGCACAAAGACATAATACCCTGTACCACAGTGTGGTGAAGGGTATAAAAACTGTTCATCTGTTTTATCGAAACCACTGTGAGGATACAGCTATGGCGTCTTTGGAATAGAATCTTAACATGCTTTGGTTGAATTAGAAAAACTTTCTGGTGTCAGGGAGAAGACTCACTGGTCTCAGCGCATCTGCACATATATTTCCAATCCTAAATTCTCCTTTACAACTAAACGATGGCTTTTAAGTTTTCGCTCGAATCTAGCTCGAGATATGAAACAATCGGACGCTTTCTCCTTTGATTTAAAAACTCAGCGTCTTCATCCGATCTTTCTTCTAAATATTAGCCAGGATTATTAGTTTTGACTTGCTTGATCAATACCGAACCCTCATTTCGTATAAGAAATATCTACTCCCTCCAATAAAGGCCCTTTCTCAAAAATCCCCATTTAAATCAATATTCCATTACTCATTTTTAAATTTATTGACCTAGAATCGATTAAAATATACTATTTCCATTAATAAATAACAATTTTCATCATTCAGCATCAGCACCCCGCCACCATCCACTGTCACCTCTATCTCGTTATCAAGATGTCACATGACATTTCTAACCACACATCATATCTTATTTTTCCACATAACAAACAAACGAGAAAACACGATATGAGTAATTTGTCATTCAGGTAAATAAAACGGCTAGATATGATGCCACTGATTAGAATAGGGAAAATGGTTACCCCCCTGGGTGTACCATTAGAAAATAGTAACGCAAACTATTATTCGACTGTCAAATGAAATCTCAGTGGGATGTAGGCGGTGACTGTGTCACTTTTTTGGGATATCGACAATCTATGCAGGACAATCTTTAACTAGTTGTTGATACATTTTTCTTATGTGGCAGTGATTTAAAATTTAGATGTCTATGAAAAATGGAAGGGAGGCGTCTCATTCTCAAAAATCTCCTGTGGTTTCTTCCACACAATATGTCTGGTAGCGAACTGCTGCTAACCCTTAAATTTATATTATGAGGGCTACAATTTGCATAGACAATTAGGAGAAAAAATGTCATTTCGTTTGGGAGACTAATGAGAAAAGTGTTTAAGAAAATGAGGGTTTCAATTTAAATTGATTTTCAAAATTTAGACATAATTCATTTATCATGTGGCAATGGGACAAAATTTAAAAGGTTTCAATACTGTCATTGGTTGCCAAGCTAACAAGCGAATTTTAGTTCTGAATAAATATTATTTTTGGAAACATGATAGCAACATAAAATAACCCCTGCAAAAATGAATGCAAATATTGCACTTATACGAACCGTTCTTTAAATGCTTCTGTCGTCGAAAAAAGGCCTTTTAAGGCTTTTGTCGTCGAAAAAGATTTTAAAGGCTTTTATCGTCGAAAGAAGGGCATTTAAAGGCTTCTATGTTCGAAAAATGTCTCTAACGCCTTCTATCATTGAGAAAAGCCTTTTGAATTTTCGAAATTAGCTCTGCTTCATACAAATAAATATTCCGAAACCTTAATCACACTTTAGAAGAACTCCATGGCTTTCAGATTATGTACACAAAATCTCTTGGACTTCAGCTCTAGTATTCAACAACTATGATGCTTGCAAAAGCTTCAGTATTCGGTGGCTTCTGTAATGTTCTTTTTCAGAGACTCTCTGGCTTTCAGGTTTTCTATGTAAACGCTCCTCGATTTCGGTTCGAAGGTTATAAAACCCTGATGCTTCCAATTCCTCATTCTGAGAAGTTGCGAATTAAAACTTGGTCTATGGAGACGAATAACCAAATGTAGACCCATAGGTTTGTCAAAATTTTCCAAACGTTAATCTTCTTTTTTAGAGACTTCGTGGCTTTAAATTTTGCTGTATAATGGTTCTCCGATTTCAGTTTAAGTATACAAAACATCTGATATTTCCTTTCCCTCGTTCTGAAAACACGAGTATGCAAAGCTCCGATGCTTCTTAGGCGTGATCTTTGGAGATGGATCAAATCAATCTCTCTTCTATTGTTTCATCTACTTCATGAGTAACAATACAAAAAAAAAAATCTGGTGTCAGGGGACAGACCCCTAGGCTTCAGTGTACCTATGAAAATATTTCCAGACCTCAATTCTCCTTTCCAGAGACTCTTTGTCTTTCAGATTTTCCATATAAAGACTGCCTGATCTTAGCTTATGTGTTCAAATATCCTGATGCTCCCTTTCCCTCGTTCTAAGAACTCGAGTATTAAAAAGCTATGATGCTTCTTAGACGTGATCAATGGAGGCGGATCAAATCAATTTCTCTTCTTCTGTACCATCTACTCCATGAGTAATAATACAAAAATGTTCTGGTGTCAGGGGGCAGGCTTCAAGGATTCAGTGCAGCATGGCAAAAATTTCCAAACCTTAATATTCTTTCAGATTTTCTATGTAAACACTTTTCCATTTCGGCTCGAAGGTTCTGAACGTTCTGAGAACTTGAGCATTTTAATGCTTTGATTCTTCTTAGAAGTGGTATATTGAGACGGATCTCTGATTCAAGCTCAATTATTTTGTGGCTTCATATGATTTGTCAAACGGATCTAATTTATCTCACTTTTTCGGTTTCATCTGCTCTGAAAAAAGTGCAGAAATATTTTCCGACGTCGGGGACAGGCTTTTAGGCTTCAGTGTACCTATACAAATATTCCTAAACTGTAAGGTCCCTTTCCCTCGTTCTGAGAACTCGAGAATTAAAAAGTTCTGATGCTTCTTAGACGTGATCTATGGAGGCGGATCAAATCAATCTCTCTTCTACGGTTTCATCTACTTCATGAGTAACATCACACAAATTTTCTGGCGTCAGGGGGCAGGCTTCTAGGATTCAGTGTACCTTGTCAAATTTTTTCAAACCTCAATTCTCCTACAAGTCGACTCCCAGGCTTTCAGTTTTTCTATATAAAGACACTAGAATTTGAGCTCGAGTATTCAAAAACTCCGATGATTCCTTCATTTAAGCAATCGCTAGTGCCGCCATTGCTTCGATTTGCTGTGGTTCAAAATACTCCATGATGAAAAGAAAAAATGTGTATTCAGGTATCAGGGGATAGATTACTAGGCTTCAGTGCACCTATAGAAACATTCCGAAACCTCAATCACCCTTTACGTGGACTCCCTGGCTTTAAGGTTCTCTATATAAACATTCAATAATTTGAGGATGACTATCAAAATACTCTGATGATTCCTGTATTTGAGCAGTCGCTCATGCCGGCTGTCAGGGGACAGACCCCTAGGCTTCAGTGTACCAATCGAAATATTCCCAGACCTCAATTCCCATACATGTGGACACCTTGGCTATCAGGTTTTCTATATAAAGACTCCAGAATTTGAGGCTGAGTATTAAAAATCCCTGATGATTCCTGTATTTGAGTAGTCACTCGTGCCAGGTGTCAGGGAGCAGACTCCCAGGCTTCATAAAACCATTGCAAATACTCCTAAACCTCAATCCACCTATACCTGGCTTCCAGTTTTTGCATATAAAGACTCCAGAATTTGAGACTGAGTATTAAAAAACTTGATAATTTGAGTAGATCCTCGTGCCCAGCGTCAGGGAGCAGACCGCTAGGCTTCTGTGTACATATGGAAATATTACCAAACCTCTATTTCCCTATACGTGGACTCCATAGCTTTGAGATTTTCTATATTAAGATTACAGAATTTCAGGTTGAGTATTAAAAAATCCCGATGATTCCTGTATTTGAGTAGTCGTATGTGTCGGGTGTCAGGGGCCAGCCTTCTAGGCTTCAGTGTACCAATCGAAATATTTTTAAACCTCAATTCCCATACACGTGGACTCCTTGGCTTTCAGGTTTTCTACATAAAGACTTCATTATTTGAGGCTGAGTATTCAAAACCACTGATGATCCCTGTATTTGAGTAGTAGATCGTGCCGGGTGCCGGGTGTCAGGAGCCAGGCTCCTAGGCTCCAGTGTACTAATCGAAAGATTCCCAAACCTCAATTCCCATACAGGTGGACTCCTTGGCTATCAGGTTTTCTAAATAAATACTGCCGGATTTCAGTTTGAGTATTCAAAAACACTGATGATCCCTGTATTTAAGTATTCGCTTGTGCCTGTAATGATTCCATTCCGCCGTGGCACTTGTCTTCTTCCATTGTGTGAGTGTAATTTAGCACAATCTTTCAAAGCTCTATTTCCAATTCTATTTCATTGTAGCCATTTGTGTGACAGTTCTTATCTGTCAATCTTCTTTTTCAATTGTACAATAAAAAAATATTGTTGTCGTTTTTAACAATTAACACATTTTTTGTTGTGGAAATCTGTAAAGAACACACGTCTGCGGAACATCTGTGTACATATGTACTTAACACTTAGTTTCAATCATTCTTAAGAAAAATAATAACAAGAAGAAATCATAAAACAAAAATGATTCTTCTTAACAAATCTTCCGCATTGTAGTGCGGCAAAGTAAAATTGTGCGTTATCAGCAGTACCAGACCCTAAGCAATTGATGCTTCAGATCTTGGCGTTGCGTATCAGTCTTTTTTTCGACGTTATCAGCAACGAGGATTGTGTTTATTTAGTTTATATTACAATAAACAATAATAAATTTAAATTAATCAGACGGATCTTCTTCGTTTTCTGTATGCGAAGCCAAATCTCTTCAATTCTTTGAGTAATGATCCCCAGCCAAAAGATGTTCATCATTGTGAGGTTCTACACAAGGGTGACTTCTGTTAGATGAAGATGAATCGTGATGTTTGTGTGGCTGACGTTGAAAAATTATCATTAATTTAGCAAGGAGGCAGGGAGAAGATGCCAAGGGAGGATCAGGGAGGTAGAGATACCCGACAACCATAAAGTTCAAGTACGCAAATGTTCTAAACTTTGTTCGGTGTGTTTAATGCTCATGTACGGCGGAGATCTCCAACAAATAAGGCCAGGGTATGGGGTTAGGTGTTGTAACATAAACTGATAAGAGTGGGTAAACAAAAAATCCCCCCCAACTCTTCCCCCACCAGCCCATGCTACCCTATCACACAAACCCATATGCCTAGTTAGGCAATTCTTCCCCATCCACCTCTTTCTTTACTTTAGGCCTATAAAAATGATCATTGTTGTTGTCTTCATTTTTTTATTGGATTGCTTTGGCAAACATAATAGACTTTTTTATTTATTTAAAAAAAAAAATAATTATAACAATAATAGCTCTTCCTTACCTTGATACGATATATATCGCGAATCATTTTCAATATTGTCATTATCTTTAGTTCTAGTTTTTATTTGATTTCGTTGATTCGTCGATAGCGCAGCAACGCTTTGGTGTTGGTTCAGCACAACACCCAGCAGGGTAATTATTAATGTTAGATAGTGTAATAACATTTTGTTGAGATTGAATTTTTTATTTACAACAAATGGCAGGTGGATTGTTCTTCTTATCATGCTGAAATTAAAAGACAAGACAGAAAAAAAACATAAATAAATATCAGTTAAGTCATTTGGTAATTTAAAAATAAATAAATCATATAATTAAGTGACTTTGTAATTAGAATTAATTTTATATGCAGATCTTTTAATTTGTAATAATTTTTTCTACAGTAATTGCAGGTATGAAGCAGGTTTTTGTATTTTATAAGAGGTAAGGCGATTGGCGAACTAAGAACTGCAACAAATAATTTTATATTATTAATTCAGTGGATTAAGATAAGGAATTTGCTATGCAGGCATTCTAAAATATCGACTGGAATTTCGTCGTTAATATTATTTAGCAGTCTTCTACATATATATAATTTCAGGTTTCAGATAATTTTAACGTTTCTTTATCGAATACAAATATTTCACTTCCTAAGACACCGTGACATCTGTAAGGCTCTACAATTATTATTAGTTCTCAACTCCTTTTGCCATAGGCTCCTTGACTTTAAGATAATCGGTATAAAGGCTTTCTGATTTTAGCTTGAGTATTCTGGAGTCAGGCAGCATACTTTCTAGTCTCAGTGCACCTACACAAAGATTCCCAGACCTCAACTACCTTTTACAAAGATTCCCTAGCTTTCATATTTTTTCTATATAGACTGTCTGATTCATTTTCTTTTGATGCCAGGGAGAAGACTCACAAGCCTTAGTGCACCTACACAAAGATTTCCAGACCTCAATAATCCTTTACAAAGACTACTGGGCTACCTTATCTTCTCTATTAAAACGACCGGATTAATTTTCTTCATGATGAAAAGGAGACATTTTTACTGGTGTCAGGCAGCAGACTCATTAGCCCTGATGCGCCTACACAAATATTCCCAGATTTCAATACACCTTTTTTAGTTCTGTAAATAAAGGTTCCCAGATTTCAGCTGATTTTCTTCATGGTGCCAGGGTGCAGATCAACTAGTCCTACTGCATTTACACAAATATTCCCTGTCCTCAATCACTGACTCCTTTTCTATATAAAGACTCCCTGATTCATTTTCGTTAAATGTCCCTTGACTTTAAAACTTTCTGATTTCAACTTGATTATTTCTGATCTGATCTCTAATGCTTCCTTCATCTGATAATGGTTACTGCTCTCTGATTTCATCGAATTTATAAAAGGTCCTACGGTATTATTGGACAACATTCTTGTACATCCTATGCTCCTGTTCTCTCACCTAGGGAGAATTCTTCCCGACGTCATTGCGGCTATACAAATATTCCCAATGCTGAACCTCCCTTTACAAAGACTTCCTGGCTTCCAAATTTTTTATATAAAGAATTCCTGATTACACCTGGAGTATTCTAAAACTCTGATGCCTCCGTCAGGTGATATTGAATACGCATACTTGATTTTATCGAATTCAAAAAAGGTTCTTAGGCTTAAGTTCGCATCATTCTGTTAAGTTCTATTGTCTTCTTCTCTATCCTAGGGAGCAGGCTCCCACTGCGTCTAAAAAACATTCCCAATCCTCAACTTCCCTTAAGAAAAACTCCCTGACACGCAGACATCCTCATTTCAGTTCGACTACTCAAAAACTCAGATGCCACCATCAGCTGATATTGAGTACGGCTCTCTAATTTCATCGAATGGATGATAGGTTCTATGCCTTCTTTTATAAATATTCTGGCAAGTCCTATTTTCCTCATCTACATTTTAGCGAGCAGACTTTCTGACGTTAGTCCGTACAAACAAATATTCCCAATTCATTTACAGAGACTCCCTGTCTTTCGATTCTCTATGTAACGACTTCCTGATTTCAAGCATTCAAAAACACTAATGTTTTCTTAATCGGATCTCGTATTACATCCCCTCAAATGTTCTCTGACTTAGCATTATCTAAGTCTGCCCTACTTTCGTTTAATACCTCGTTGCTACGTCCTAGAGAGCAGGCTGCCAGATGCCAGGGTGTCTATACAAATAATTCCAATACTTACACTCCCAGTCTTCAGAACGTCCATAGAAACATCTCCGATTCCCTACATTACTGATTCTCCGTACTGCGGAGCAGCCTCCCTGACATCAACTATTAATTTCAACTTCTTCAGTGTTCCGGGCTTGCAGATTTTCCATATAAAGACTTCCTGATTTTAGCTAAAGTTTCTAAAAACTCTGATGCTTCCCGTTATGACATTCTGGGCACCAGACGCCCTGATACACCCAGTCGTCAGAACGTCGATAGAAACATCTCCGATCCCTTAACTTACTGATTCTCCGTACTGACCTTAACTCTTCCCCTGACCTTAACTCTTCATTTCAACTTCTTCAGTGTTTCGGGCTTGCAGATTCTCTATATAAAGAATTCCAGATTTCAGCTAAGGTTTCCAAAAACTCTGATGCTTCCCGTTATCCCATAATGGGCACCAGACGCCCTGATACTCCCAGTCGTCAGAACGTCCATAGAAACATCCCCGATTCCCTAACTTACTGATTCTCCGTACTGACCTTAACTCTTCATTTCAACTTCTTCAGTGTTCCGGGCTTGCAGATTTTCTATATAAAGACTCCCTGATTTCATTTAATGTTAGAACAACTCTGATGCTTTCCGTTATCCCATACCGGGGGCCAGACGCCCTGACATCTGACATCATCAATATACCCATACCTCAAATACATTTTAGATCATGTTCCGCTCCTTCAGGCTCACCATGTAAAGGCTTGCTGATATCAACTGGAGTATTCAAAAACTTTGATGATTCCTTAATCTGATATATGAAAAAGACTATATAATTGCAGATGATGTTTTAAAATAACTATCCCTTTTCATCAGGAAAATCCTGCCTATTTTGTTTGTTGAGTTCTTTTGGTTTTGATTTAGTCTGGTTTATCAAAACGACTGTCAGAAGTTAGCAATGCTCGTCTATTGGACGGAATTCTCCTGTTAAGCCTTATTGGGAAGATGACTTTCTGAAGTATACAAATATTCCCTGGCTTCTATGGAATCTCCCCTTGCGTTGGTTCTGGGCTCAGGGAGAAGACTTCTTGGCCCCAGAGCACCAATGTAAACATTCCCAAACCTTAGTCCCCATTAACGAAGTAGGTCTTTCTTCATCAGTTCTAGTAATCTCTGTGCTTTCATCTGACCTATAGAATTGACTGTTAGGACTCAGTTCTGTTAATTCGATGAAATCTCCCTCTATTTTCGGTATTCCCCATGACGAATAGAACAAATGGTTCCTGGTGTCAGGGAGCAGACGTTCTGGCATCAGTGCTACCATGCAATCATAGCCAAATCTTGTCAATCCCCTTTTAGAAAGATTCCCCGACTTTCAGGTTATCTATATAAATATAACCCAATTTAAATTTATGAATACAGAAACTCCGATGATGATATACTGGAAATTACTACCTAATATCTGGTAGTAATTGGGAATTCAAAAGAGTCCTTATAGCTGTCATCTGGTGGGCTACACAAGTGAAATTTGTTTATATACGACTTCATGTACTGTACGATGTCTAAGTCTAAGATTCCTGATATCAACTGTATGCAAAGAATGAGACTCCCTGACTTCAGGGTACTTATTTGAAGGTGTATATTTTTTGGCGGAATTAAAAATTGTAATTTTCATACTTAATTTTGTAGCTGTCATATAAAAGAAGCAAATTTTTTCCGTTGAATTGTAGTATAGGTCCCTTAACAACAGAATTCTCTATCTTGAATATATATCTAAAAAAACTACGCCGAAGTGGAGTAAATGGAGAAATTAAATAATTAAGAATTTTTTAGTATCATTACTATTTTCAGGTGATTGCTCAAATCTTGCCTTTTGATACATTTTACGGAGTTGATCCCAAGAGAGAAAATATTCTTCATCGAATTTTACTATAAGTCTTCGAACAATGGAAATCGGTATCTACTATATAGAAAGAAATCATGGGCTTATTTTACTTAACACATGAATACATATTTTAAGCGTATTTAGAGTTACTCTCAAAGTTTTATCGAATTGAATTTCTAGTCTCTTCTTTGTTTAATTTTGGAGGGATGCCGTAGAGGACGCAAATATTCTCCATCAAATTTCACTATAGGACTGTGAATAAAAATACCTGTAGCTATAATATATATCTGTAAACAGTCACTTAGAATATGAAAACAATATGACATTCTATTTTAAAGTGGTTGTTCAAATCTTGCCTTTTGATACATTTTAGGGAGTTGACCTTGAGAGAGAAAACATTCTTCATCGAAATTGGTAGCTATTATATATGGTCGGTTGAAGTCGGAGTTAAATTTTAAGTTAATACAAAACTAAATTTATTATTATTTATTATATATATATGGTCGGATGAAGTCGGAGTTAAATTTTAAGTTAATACAAAACTAAATTTATTAGACGTATTTGGTGTTACTCTAAAATTATTATCAAATTGAGGTTCCATTCTCTATTTGCATAAATTTTAGAGGAGTAGTATAGAGGAGAAAAATATTCTGCATCGAATTTCACTATAGGTCTCTGAATAAGAAATATCTGTAACTGTAATATATCAGTAAAAATCACTTTGAATATAAAAAAAACAGGACATATAATTTTCAAGTGGTTGCCCAAATCTTGCCTTTTGATACATTTTAGGGAGTTGATCCTAAGAGAGAAAGTATTCTTCATCAAGTTTCACTATAAGTCTTCGAATAATACAAATCGGTAGTTACTATATATATCGAATGAAATCGGTGCTAAATTGTATATAAATACAAAAATAAATGTATTTGACATATTTAGTTTTGATTTCATAGTAACATAAAACCGATGATCAAATCTCCCCTTTGCCTACACTTTGGAGGTGTGGCCTAGAGGACGAAATTATTCTCCATCAGATTTCACTATAGGTCTCCAAATAAAAAATATCTGTATCTTTAAAATATATCTGTAAAAAATAACTTTGAATATAAAAGAATAAAATATTCCAGTCAATCTCGTACTCCTTTTTAATAAATCCCCTTTTAAAAATAATTTTTGTTCATTCCACCCCAATAAACATTTAGTGAATTAATTTACTAACAAATCTATATGTTTAACTGTTACAGTCACGTATTTAAACTAGAATTTTTCGCATAGATTTTTTTCTTAGACAGTTTTTTTGCTCTTTTTTCTTCATTGCCCATGTTGGTTGATGTTCAATAACCTATTAACATCTTGGCTGTATGTATTCCAGGAAAAACCTATTATATGTTGTTAACAAGAAATCTCAAATGAACAATCAACGAAAAAGAAACTGCTTTTTTGCCAACTATTTACTTTTTATTATTATTTGTAATTTGCAAAAAAAAAAAATAAATAAATAAAAAAGGTAGACAAATAGACTCCAGTCTGAGAGAAAAAGGAAAAAGAGGTTAATTTTTTGAAAGAGAATAATATTTGTAAAAATATTAAAGATAAGCTATTTAGCATTTAAGCACAATGGATATTCTGATTTAAGAGGTTGTTAAAGAAAACTGAATAAAAAATAATTTGAAAATGTTTAAAGAAAAATATTTTTAACTGTTAATCAGACTCTCCTCCAATTGGAGATTCCAAGGAGAGGGAGGGGGTAATTTTCCAAAATTCTTACACGTTGTTCTTAAAAAAATATTTCATATTTCTTACTCAATTCAGACTGTTGTTTTATGACCCAGTCTTTGGAGCTTCATTTCTTTAAAAAATATATCCAAGTCAGGTTCTTAATTGTGGCTTCTGTTTTATTACCCACCCCCACCCCCTTGGTGTTTCTTATTACCAACAAAGTTAATTGTTGAGATTTTTTTTATTACCAGTATCATTTCTAAATTAATATTTTCAAATAATAATTCAATTTCTTGGAATTAGAATCTGTGACAATTTTTCTTAATTGTGTGCTGCTACTATTCTAGATTTTAATTATCAAAAAAATAAATTTTATTTAATAGAGACATTTTTTTGTGTATCAGAAAATTTTATGATTCTTTATCGATAGAGTATTTGATTTTATTGAAATATTCAATAATTTATTCAGGTTGCAATGCGTTTCCAATGAAATGTTGAAATGCCATGGTTATTATTACTTCATCGATTGATTTTTTTTTTAATTTTTATTTATTTATTTTTTCAATATTTTTTATGATTCAGAATAATTTATGTATATATCAATAAAATGTATATGTGAGTGTGTGTACCATATTTGATGAGGGCTTGTTTGAAATAATTAGGTGTTTTTCAGTAATTTTATTTTTTTCAATTTTCGAGTAAATGGGAGTGTTAAAAACAAACGAAGAGTTGTATTACAGAGGCGTTAAAACTGATGGGGGAAGTATTGAAGATTATTTTGTAAGATTTTTTGTTTTGATAATGATTATTGTTTCAAAATATATGTATTTGTTTTATTGGTGCGGAAAATTGATTGATTAAATGAAGCATATGACAAACTCAGGAAGCTAAGTTTAAATTAATAAAAAATTAAAATTTTTCAAAAAAAAAAAAAAAATCACCAGTAGGGCTTAATAAAACTTAAATATTTCACTTATAAAGAGTATATATATAAACCAGTAAGGAAAGTAGTAAAGTCGGACGGGGCCGACTATATGATACCCTTCACCACTATGGATATATTAAACAGGACTATTAACATGAAATTGGATGAAATAAAATATGTGATATTTATCTAAATGTGAATCTACCTATATATCCATAAGTTATATAAATCGACTTCAATCAAATATAAATAGGTTATCTGTTGGGCTATGTCTGTACTTCTAGAAAACGCAACTACGTAATTCTATGCTCAATTTTGTACGTTGTGCAAAATTTGATGTCAACCTGACTAGCATGAAGAGTTTGATGTCCAATTTACTTAAAATCGGGCGAAAATATATATGGAAGCTCTATCCAAATATATCGAAGGATATATAGGGACTTTGGTGCACCATTTACATGAAATCGGACGAAACTATATCTGAATCTGGGCCGATTTTCTCGAAACTGGGCAGACATCATTTTAGGCTCAATTCAGTACGTTATGCCAAATTTCCTGCATATCGAAAGATATATAGGGACTTTGGGGCACCATTAACATGAAATCGGACGAAACTATATATGGGAGCTATATCTAAATCTGGACCGATTTTCGCGAAACTGGGCAGACATCATTCTAGCCTCAGTTCAGTACGTTATGCCAAATTTCATGCAAATCGAAAGATATATAAGGACTTTGGTACACCATTTACCTTAAATCGGAGGAAGATATATACGGGAGCTATATCTAAATCTGAACCGATTTTCACGAAACTTTGCACACATCATTCTAGACTTAATTCAGTGCGCTATGCCAAATTTCGTGCAAATCGAAAGATATATAGGGACTTTGGTACGCCATTTACCAAAAATCGGCCGAAACTATATATGGGAGCTATATTTAAATCTAAACCGATTTTCACGAAACTTGGCACACATCTTTCGTGGCTCAATTCAGTACGCTATGCCAAATTTCGTGCAAATCGAAAGATTTTCAGGGTCTAAAGTCCGTAAATCGGGCGAAACTATATATGGGAGCTATATATAAATCTGAACCGATTTTCACGAAACTTAGCACACATTTTTCGTGGCTCAATTCAGTACGCTATGCCAAATATCTAAATTTGAACCGATTTTTCCCAATTTCAATAGGGTTCGTCCTTGGGCCAAACAAATGAGCTGTGCCAAATTTCATCCAAATCGGATCATAAATGCGACCTGTACTTTGTTTATAATTTAACATGGACAGACGGACAGACGGACATGCATAAATCGATTCAGAAAGTGATTCTATGCATATTCTCAAAAGGAACCATGGGTCTATCTCGATGATTTTTGCCTGTTACAAACATATGAACAAAGACATAATACCCTGCACCACAGTGTGGTGAAGGTATTAAAAATATATAAGAATTTATATTTTTTCTGAGGCGTACCTCTATATAAAAGTACAAAATGGTCAGGCTGAATCCCAGTTTGTTGTTTTTATAAAAAAAAACAACTATTTATTAGTGGGGAATGTATGGAATTGTTTGCCGAGGGTAAGGCAGGGAAGACTATAGTTTCGGATCACGCCACTGATCCTCATCAGTAAATGTCTTCTTAACCTCGAAGTGAGGCACCAGCGAAATTCTCATGCAGTTTATGTCGTTGGTCAGCAAAGTACTTCACT
>NW_026879161.1:0-25706 GCF_032173495.1 Musca vetustissima
TTGAATTTGCACAGAAAGTGTCCGTACCAAATATTATCAATATTGGCCCATGTTTCTGTGTACCGCCCATATAATGGTAGCCCTAAACATTCGGCATTTTGAAGATCTTAGGCACGGTTTTCAACAGAATTGCTTTTACTTTAATATAGGGGAAACTTATTGAACGGAAAATCTCACTACATAAAATTATCAATATTGGCCCAAGTATCCAGGTAACCGTATTTTGGATGATCATTGAGTAGAAAATGTTCCTAAAAAATGTACCCAAGCTTCCGAAAAGTCTGCATTATAGAATGCTTAGAGGATTTGGGCACGTTTTTCAACCTAATCAGCTATGATTAGTTGTTTTATTTGGTGAGTCCAAAATCTCCTTACAAAGTATTATCAATATTGGTCAAAGTTTTTGGGTTGCACCGATATAATGGTATCCCCCATAATTTCTCATGTTGTGTAAAATCTTCCTACCAATAATCAATAAATCTCCATTCCCATTGTTGTAGTTAAAATAGTTCATTCCGGGATATTGGGGAGACACATTTTTGCGACAAAGTATGTACTTAGGTCCGAGTTTTGATATAGCATCTATATAGCATAATACCCCATTTATTATAAAGTATTATAAAGACATTGACCGAATTTCCTATATAGAGTTGGCTATAATTAGGCAAAACGAATTCCTGTGAATAAAAAACATCATTCCAGAAATTTTGCACTACAGCTTAACGTTAAAAAACGCCATAATTATTTCCAGTTCAATTTTCGGTATGTTGAATTTCTTACTCCCGTTTTCCAACTTGAGTGTTATCGATAGTTAGCATTTCAATACGAATGGGTAACATTGGATGGAGGTTTTCGTGTAACCTTCAAGTCGCTACGTCATCGCTAATTTTTATAAAATTGCTGGTTTTTTGTTTGTTGTTCTCTTTCCAGCTGAGCTTAATGATAGATTTTTGCAAAGAAGATATCTCGTATATTGCACTGTGATAAACATTTTTGGTGTCGGATATATGCGAGGTGTTTATAAGTTCAAAGATATTGAACAACGATTAGGCATATAACCGCCTGATTTGATATTTTCCGTGGCATAGCAAAATTTCGGGAACTTTAAGGAACAACATGTTCCTATTATTATTATTATTTTCAAACAAATTAATTAAGGGCATGGATCTTAGAATCAGAATACCCTGAATGGACACGAACTCGGTTCAGAATCTCTTCTAATTTTCATCCTTGCATTAGTCTCAAAATGTACTTGCATTCTATGGACGACCTAAGTCAGGTCGTCTTTTCCTCGGCATCTTAACGCTATTAATTAATGACGTTAAGATGCCGAATAATAGTGTAACTATCACAGGGTCACTATCTCAAAGGATCACAAAAGTAAAGAATGTTCTCGCGCACGTATCGGTAATCGAAACTTAATCCTTTCAGAAACTTAATTTGTGATAAAATTTAAAATTTATCAAACTTAAAAAAAAAATTCTGACAAAAAAAGCAAATTGAATGTATGAATCTACATTTTATTTAGAAAACATTTGTATGGGAAATATAAAAGTCAACTTTTTAGAGATTTTCGGCATTTATTCGATCTTTTCTCACCTTTTAAACCTTCCCTGAAGCTCCACGAACATTTCAAGACTAAGATAAGAAAAATCCGTTCAGCCGTTCTCGAGTTTTAGCGAGACTAACGAACAGCAATTCATTTTTATATATATTGATAGATAGATAGATAGATAGATAGATTTGTATTCTATTACTCGACCCACATTTATACACAAAAAAATCTTTTTTTATTATTGATGAAACAATACCACATTATTTTTACATTTTGTAGCATAGATTTTACTTAGTTGAGTTGTCATTGTTTGTGATGTCGTTTTATAATCTACGTTTATACATCACACAAGTGTATATACACTGGTGGCCAAAACTAAAACAACAAAAATTGCTAGGTTAATAAATGCCGCATATTTTTAACGGTAAAGATATCGTGTTGGTTTTCTCATTTTTAAATTGAGTATATTATTCACTTTTAAAAAACAAACGCACTAATGCAAAACTTATCTATCTACATATTTAAAAGAGTTGCGTTATAAGTGACTGATTGATCATCAACGCTCAGACGAAACGGCTAAAGCTAGAAACTTGAAATTTGGCATGTAGGTCCGGTTTGGTGCGTAGGCGTGTGATAAGGCGGGATTTTTGGAAATTCGTACTAAAAGGTACTAAAAAGTACTGAAAACTTAATTGCGTGGGAATGGTTAGAAGTAGAAATTTGAAATTTGGTATGCCGCTTTGCCTACGATAAGCGAAGTTGTATTTGTGAAAAAATTTTGGAATTTAGTACTAAGAGGTACTAAAAGTACTAAATATTATATTTGAATGGAATCGGTAGAGATACATATCTGAAACTTTGTATGTAGCTTAAGCTATTACAACAAGAACGACGTGCAAAAATATTTGTTGGAAATTAGTACTAAAATGGTACCAAAAAGTACTAAAACGGTATTACGCCGGAACGGTTGGAAGTAGAACTCTGAAATTTGGTATACAGATTTGTCAATAATAATCCAAAGGGTATGTGTGAAAAAATTGGAATTTAGTACTAAGAGGTACTAAAAAGTACTAAATATTAGATTTGAATGGAAACAGTAGAGATACTTTTCTAAAAATTGATATGTAGCTTAAGCTATTACAAATAGCATGTTGTACAAAAATACCTTTTTGAAATTAGTACTAAAATTATACTAAAAAGTACTAAAACTATATTTCTTTTGGAAATTAGTACTTAAGGTACTAAAAAGTACTAAATATTATATTACAATTTATCTGAAACATGGTATATAACTTAAGCTATTACAAATAGAATGATGGCCAACTATTTTTTGGAAATTAGTACTAAAATGTATAGCTGTAACTATTACAAATCGAATGACATGCATAACATTTAGTACTAAAGTGGTGATAAAAAGTACTAAATAAAATAATGGAATGGAACCGTTATAAAGAGAAATCCGAAACGTGGTACGTTGATTTAACTATTAAAAATACTTCGCTATGCATAATTTTTTTTTAAATAAGTACTAAAATTGTACTAAATATTAAATGACAACTGAAACGGTATAGATTAAAATTTGAAACATAGTATGTTGTTGCATAGTATGTTGAAGTTTGTTATTAAAAGGGTTCCAAAAAGCCTAGAAACTACTAACAATTTTGCATCGGTATTTAGCGATTAGATCTAGTAGAGTTTGGAATTCGTGTGTGTAGCTTCTAAAATAAAAGTATATCAACAAGTTAATAGGATAGAAATTGGCATTGCCTAATACGCCAAAAAGTTGGCAAATCGTACTTAAAGATACCAACAAGTACTAAATATTGGGTACGGTAGAACGGATAAAGATAGGAGCCTGTAATTAAATACGTATCTGGAACTATGACGATAAACATTTATACATAAATATTTTTCAGAAATAAATTCTTAAAGTACAACACTTTGTATACGACGTTACGGATGGAGATAGAATTTGGGCATTAGTACTTACGGTTCTAAATATGGTACAGAACTATAATCTGAACTAAAAACGTTAACAGTTACATGAAATATAGTTTCCAACCCTACATAGGCCTATATTACAGCGAATGATTTTGTGAATTTTACAAATAAATGAACCAAGGCACTGAACAACACAAGTACTAAATTGTTGACACTTTTAAACGCACTGCCGCGAATTTCGATGTATTAAATAATCGATGGTATATACCAAAAATTTCTCCAATAAGGATTTTGTAACAAACAGCATTAAAAATACTAAATTTCTGCAACCTTCCCTATAAAAGCAGAACTTTGTATAATAAATGATGTACTGTACGAAAAGTTATATTACATATTCCTACTATAATGGTACACAAACTAAAACGTACTACATTTGTATTAAATTATCGAAAGGTTTGAAAGGAAAGTTTAAAAAATTTTGCATTGGAGAAAATAAAATTAGAAAAAAAATCGAGATTATTAAATAATTTTAAGTGTGATGTGGATCATTGTTTGTACATACTTAGAAATGCATAAATCTATATTAAGTTATATTGTGTAGCTAAATCAATGTTTATTTTAACTATAAAATATTTTTTTTTTTTGGAAAGACCCGCTAACGACTTAGCGGGCATATGCTAGTCTCTATATATATAAAAATGAATTGTTGTTTCTTAGTCTCGCTAAAATTCGAGAACCGCTGAACGGATTTTTCTTATCTTAGTCTTAAAACCGCGAAAAAAAATTATTATGAAGCATATTTGCATTTCCACGAATTTAGTATATATATATTTTGATCGCACCACGTCGTAGTTGTTTTTTTGGAGATATTTTGGAGAAAATTGGTGTCATATCATTCCATTAAGCCTTCATTTGTCAACTATTGAAAAATTTCAAAATATTTTATATTTTTAATTGGATTGACATTGAATTGAAACCATTTTATGTGAGAATACAAAAAAAGACGACATTCTGAATCGAGTTTGTGTCCATTCATAGAATTTTGATTCTAATATCCATGTCCTAGATTATTTTGTTTGAAAATTGTAATAATAGTATCACATGAACATGTTCTTCCTTAAAGTACCTATACCACGAGAAATATAAACCCAGGTCTTAACATTATACCCAATGGGAACTCAAAGTATCTAATTACAGCCAATTGGTTGAAAACGTGGTGAAGCTCCCAAACATTAATCGTGGCACCGTTATAAAGGGGATATCTTAAAAAGTGAACCAATATTCATAACTTTGGTAGAAAGATTTGCTACCATATGAAAATTCAAAATACTCAATTATAGCCGTATTTATGGAGCTATCATAAAAAGTGGACCGATATCGCCCTTTTTGTTAGCTACACAATAGGAACTCAAAGTACCAAATTACAGACAAAATTCCGAATTTTGTTTGTATCGTTATATGTGGGGTTACCCCGAAACTTGATTAAATATTAATAATTTTCAGTTAGTAGGTTCGCTATACATTGAAAACCCAAAATACCAAATTTCAGAATATTCGGTTGAAAACATTTTCATTGCCAAACATACAATCAAATATCTATCTTAAATATAGCGATTACTATGGTGACTTCGATATAGATTTTTATTCTGATTAATAGTAAATACAGTGTTGTAAAGGGAATGTTTTCATTTAAAGGTGAAAGGTATAAAAAGCTTACTTAGCATTGGACTACCGCTATGTGAAAGTCATCCAGGTATACATTAGAAGGGAAAACACCCTTTCCCTGTTGGACAATTGCACCGCTTATAACTCAAGAAAAAATCGTAAGATATCCGCGCACATTTTCCAATCGTCAATAAATTTATTTTCTATAGCAACAGTCTCGGTCATAAACATCAAATAGTAGGTACTCAGAACTGTAAACGATGTGTTTTAGACCCAAACCAACCGAAACTTGAAATTCTATACTGCAAAGAATTATATTGAAATGTGTGCTATAGTTCCCGATGTAGCGATCAAGAATGATATATGGGAAGACATATAATAAGCTTATATATATCAAAAATGTTCATGGATATATCTTATCCAGAAAAATTGTTTACGCAATTATGAACAGAAATTGAAAAACTAAAATCCCGAACACTATTCCATCTATGTTATTAAATAAATATGGAAAAGCAAATTGTCTCAAATTTTGCTTGGCCAAAGCTAAAGCATCTCTGCTGTGCAAACAGATGAGCTCTGACATTTTATTTATTTTTATCGTTATAATTATTATGTTTTGATTTTTATACCCTTCACCACACTGTGGTACAGAGTATTATGCCTTTGTGCATATGTTTGTAACAGGCAAAAATAATCGAGATGGGTGTATCTCGATTTTTGCTTTTGAGAATATGAGTCAATTTATGCATGTCCGTCCGTCCATGTATTTTTGTTAACAAAGTACAGGTCGCATTTATGATCCGATTTGGATGAAATTTGGCACAGGTCACTTAATTGGCCCAAGGACGAACCCTATTGAAATTGGAGAAAATCGGTCCACGTTTAGGCATAGCTCCCATAAAAGGGTACCCCCCCAATTTTCGGTATTTTGAGGTTATTTAGCACGTTTTTTAACTGAATTCGCTGAAATTTGGTACTTTGAGTTCTTATTGGGTAGCAAATCTCCCTACTAAAAATATAAATATAGGTCCATTTTTTCGGATAGTCCCCATATATAGGTAGCCCCAATTTTCGGTATTTTGAGGGTTTTGCTCGCATTTTTGGACCGAATTCGCTGAAATTTGGTACTTTGAGTTCTTATTGGGTAGCAAATTTCCCTACTAAAAATTATAAATATAGGTCAATTTTTTCGGATAGTCCTCATATAAGGGTACCCACAATTTTCGGTAATTTGGGGTTCTTGAGCTCGTTTTATAACTGAATTCTCTGAAATTTTGTACATTGGGTTCTTATTGGGTACCAAATTACTCCACTAAAAATTATAAATATAAGTCCAGTTTTTCTGGTAGTCCCCATATAACGGTACCCCCAAATTTTTGGTATTTTGGGGGTTCTGATCGTATTTTTCGACCGAATTGACTGTAATTTAGTATGTCGAGTTCTTATTAGGTAGCAAATCTCTCCACTATAAATTATAAATATAGGTCAATTTACTCGGGTAACCCCCATATAAGGGTACCCTCCAATTTTCGGTATTTTGCGGTTCTTGAGCGCGTTTTTCAACCAAATTCTTTGTAAATTGGTTTTTTATACCCTTTACCACACTGTGGTAAAGGGTATAAAATGCATATAATCACTTTTTAAGTCGATTTATGCATGTCCGTCCGTCCGTCTGTCTGTCCATGTTAAATTGTAAACAAAGTACAGGTCGCATTTATTATCCGAATTGGAAGAAATTTGGCATATGTCACTTATTTGTCACTTATCGATTTCAAATTTTTACACGTTTCTCTGTGAGTGTATAGCTATCGTATGATCTAGGATAAAGCCAATCGGTGAAGATCTTCCTTATTTTTTAACTTTGGTTTTGGTATAAAATCGGCGATTTTCCAAAAATATTTTTTCAAAGGTCCACCATTTTGTTAATTTTAGAGCGAAGTCAATAATCCAATAATCATACGAGAGCCATACATGTTCTCTTTCTAACACCGTTGGAATTTTCGGATTCCGATGTTCCAGTGAGGAGTTATCATGCCCGCCATCAAAAAGGGCTTTTCTTTAATTACAAAAAAACAACAAAAAAAATTTTTTTGCAATTATTTTTCTTCTATTTTAAATCTTCAATTATATATGTGTAAAGTTACAAACCTTAACAAGCATTGGTATTGATTTACCAGCCCATTGAAAATCTTGAAAAATTAAAATCGTGAATGGGGGGGGTTCCCTTAAATGCAAACATCGTCATCTAGTTTTTAATTCGAGAAACAGAATGCCACATTTTTTTTGTCGTTTTGGTATTTCATATACAAAATACATTTCATAAATTTTTCGAGATTTACATTAAATACCTTGAATTATTAATGATTTTTTAGGATTATCATGGGTGTGTGAATACGGATTTTGCGCACTGTATATATTTACATATATAATATTTGAGATTAAATCCCATTTTGTCAATAAGGAATGTGCGTAAAATAATAGACATGGCCCATGTTAATTAACTAAACAAATTTTTGCATTAAAATTTTCGCTGGGTATGGTTATATTTTTCTAGTGTGTGAACAAGGACACTTTATTCTACACAAACGCAACAACATGTCTATTAAGCCCAAACAAAATACTTAAATACTTAAGAGTCCTTTACAATTGCACACAATGACTTGCTTCCACAAAGTGGATGATTTGCTACTACATCTGCGGCTGTCGCATTTTAATTGCCACAAATTGTTCATTTAATTAAACGCCAAATGATTCATTATAAATCAAAAGTATTAAAGAAGCACCGATTACATGAATCATCACACATACATATGTATGTATAGTGTGGAAGACCAAAACCGGAAAACCAATCGTTGTGTTTCGCCATTCGCTCTTTGTTTGGTGCAAAAAATAATGGACAGGAAAGTGGTTCCAATGTAATATTTTTTAATTGATCGCACATATTGAGCATATGTGCATTTTAAAGAAATGTAACAGTTAGTTGCCGTCTTGATTATTACTGGTATTCCAATGGAAGTCCAAAAATCTGAAAATAAAACTAAAATCACAGGGATATGAGGATTACATGTATGCGATTGATGGCATTACATAAAGAAGTACATTATGATAGATATTTTTACCCGGAATACTAAATTGTACTTCCTTTAAAATATAGAAAATTACCAGGACCTTTATATACCAATTCGGTAGAAATTTGCGGAAAATTTCTTCAAAAAATCGAAACAGGGCGGAACGTTCATGTTATGACTATATAAGGACGTGTCCTATTACAAAAAAACTGTTTATGTGAACTATGTCAAAAAATCAACCTATATCGAAAAATGTTTATCAACTTCGAAAATTCCAGAGATCAATTTTCAGCCAATTCACTTTAAAATGCCGAAAATTTATGGAACCGTATGAGGCTATATCAAAACATGGGCCTTTGTTGATAATTTTCTGCATACGTCAACCACAACAAACCAGAAATGCCAAATTACAGCCTTCTCGGTTGAAAACAAAAACAAGAACCTTCAAAATATTGGAAATGTTGTGGAGTCTTCACCAATATTTATTACATGAAAGAAGGCAGAATGCCGAATTACAGCGAATTCAATGGACGGGTGCTCATGACCCTACATTGAGTACACAGATATATTGAAGTTATGATATCAAATATCATAGAGTCAAGTTATCAGGTGCAAATATACTTTATGAGGTTTCCGATTAACATTTCTAAGTCTTACAACACTTTTTCATGAGCAATTATTTTTCATGATTTCGGTATTCAGTTTCTGCAGAAATTGCAATTTTTTTGTTGCTAGTGTTTGCAAAGTATCTACTGAACATTATATTTTATCTTCATATAAAAGTAACTATGTCCACACCAAATAATATATGTATTTGTATTTACATATAGATATAGATATATAGCATAAATTATCATAAACCTGCACTAAATTTCAAGAATCATGTGAAGATTATTTCCATTCGTTTTAGCAATAACATATTGTAGTTATTCTATGTGGTCAGCTATTTATGTAGCCATAACTTATACCATTCCTATTTTATGTGCAGTTAACTGAATTTCTCTTTCACATTTTTCCAACATCTGCAAACCATTGTTATGGCAAATACATAATGGCAAATACATATTTCAATGTAGTAATTGCTCAGATCTCGGAATAAAATAATCTTTGTGATGTTTACTCATATAACATAAATAAACGGCTTAATTCAAGATAGTATCAATATTCGATATTACTACCAATGACATTTAAATGTATAATATACAAGGCTTAAATGTTAGAGAAAATAAAATCATTGGGAAATTTTCCATTTAACCCGGAAGAGATTTTTTTTGGAGGAATGAATGATAAAAGAATTAGAACGTCATTATGTTCGATCGGATAAACTTTTTTTTTAACCTTCACCATGGGGCTATGTTCAAAAAGCCCGAAAGGCAAAATTACAGCCACTTCAGATCTAAAACAATCTTTCGTAATGACAGACTACAGGCACTTGCAAAAAATAACACAAGGTAATTTATGTTCCGAACAAATACAGCATTGACATTTGTTCCACATTTTAGGAAACACTCAAAAAAATTGGAATGTAAATATGATTAAATTATGATTGCTTGTTACAATTGAATTTGAATTCATTTAAACTATATAATATTGCTTTGAATGCATAGGTAACTAGATTTATTAATTCGTATTTAATTAGAAATTTAATTAGAAAGAGGTGTCAGAATGAGCCTTATGGCAAAGCGTATACAAATATAGTTTATATGAACAAATGTTTTATTGGTTTTTTGATAAGGAATATTTCACAAAGGGTGGCTTAGATTTGGCAAAATTTTCACCAGGAGGTGCAAGTGGATGTTTGTACTTGTGACACTTTTTACGTCCTAAAAATAATAGAAAAAAATCAAATTAAAAATATTTTCTTTATCATTTATTACAGTCGTTACTTTTTTTCTTATTCGTCCGAATTAAACGTGTTATTAAACGAACAATCAATGTATTTCCTGTGGAAAACATTTGAGTTCAAATGGCTAATATAAAGTTTCTTCGAAACAACCGGCAATCATATTATTAATTTATAACATTTTAACATAAAATAAACTATTTTAATAATGAAAATGTTAATAATAATGGAAGATGTGATATTGTTCTTCTAAAATAAATATAAACCTATATCAAAAGAGAGAAATGAATGGAGGCAAAAATGGTGTTAAATATAAACATATCATAATTCGAAGAGTGAAAAAGTATTTTGAATCTGTAAGAAAGAAACCGAATATGGGCGGCGCCATATTCACCCGACCTTGAGTATCGCAATGTTTGCTCATAGGTTTTAGATACCATAAAATTTGTTCATGTTGAACAGTCTGATACAAAGAAAATGATCATATGTTCTTCTAGATTGAATCTTATTTACACAAAATCCGAAGTAATATATATCACAACAAAAACGTAAACGGGACCAACTTAAAGTAAGCTTAACACATGTCTTCTAGTACTGAGATTATGTAACTGTTTAACTACAGAATTTCCAATAATTGTCGTTGACTTCAAATATTAATTTTACGACCAAAGTAAAGAAGTCGCAAGGCCCAACCGACAGATATAAAAATGTTAACATTACTTTTTATTTTACTTGAAAAATTAAATTTTTAATTTTACTGATAGTTCTTGGCCGCAACAAAAAACGTTATAAAAATTTACTATTGATGTTAACATTAGGTTCAATCGGACATTCGATGCAACTATGCGGCTCCGAAATCAGAGAAAAATATTGTATGAGTTATATCCAAACATGAGAAACTCACCAATATGAATGAAATATTTCATCGCATTCCATAGTCAAAAATTGACTTTGCAGGGGTAAATTTTACAAACATGTAGATGTAGTATGTGTTCTAAATATAATTGTAGATATGTTCAAACATCGACAAAGCAATAATTTGAGTACACTGGAAAAATATTACAAAACTATGTCTTAGCCACATTTTTCTAACTAATTGGATGAAATTTAAAATTTCTTGTCCGTAAAATTACATGTAAAACTGGTAATAATTTGGAACAATAGTTATGAAAAGTCTTTAAAAATGCAGATAATTGATCTTTAAGACGTACATAAAGTATAAGTAAAGAAAAATCAGAATGAGTGTATTAAACTAAAATAGGATTTTGTTAAAAAATAGTTTTCGACAAAATATGCACACATTTCGATGTTTGTATTCATTCAAACTTATGCTAACGTTATGATGGTGTATATGGGATATTAAAAAAATCTTTTAAATTCCTTGAAACCGATTCATTTCTATAAAATGAAGTGTTCTTGTCAAAATCTTAAAATATTGGTAATAAATAATAAGTTGGGTGGAAGCTGTGATGTAAAAAATGGGTGAAAATGTGTTGAAGCCAACGAGTTTTTTTGTGTTCCTTCCTGATTTGCGGCTAAACTACACAACGCACGCACATGTGATCAGTGACTAAGTTGAAGAATACCCCAATGACAATATGATTCTAACGTATGATTTTTCGATATAATCACTGCATCCACCCTTTGCTACATGGACTTAGAAGGATAAACAGAAAAAGAATTTTCGACCTCATAATAAACACAGTAATCAGTTTGGGTTTGAATAAACAAATTTTGAGAGGTCCAGAATATTACGGCGCGTCCAAATATAATGGAGTGCAGATCATGGTAAGATTTAATTTGGATTTATTTCTAAGAAGTTGAAGTTTCAGTGCCAAGAAGGGTTGGTACGCAAAAGTAGAGGTAAAATGTAATGAGTTGGAACTCCGAGTATTTTTATAGAACTACATAATTTGTCCCATGTTTGGACAAACTAATTGTAAATATGACAAGCAGATTTCTGGAAAATGAAAAAAATAGTTAAACCATTATCAAGAATTATTTTTTTTTTTTTAATTTTATGAAAAATATCTAAAAGTGGATCTGTGGATCACTATGTGGAAAGCGAAAGATTCACGACCTAATCACATTTAATCCAATTGATGCGATTGTAGTATGTCACAAAAATCTATTTCCAAATATAAATATTTCCAAATATAAATAAATATATTTAGGAGAAATACCAGTAACCACAGCATCGGCTTAAATAATAAAATCAAATACAAAGCCAACGTTCCTCGTTTCCTCTGTGCATAAATCTGTAGTAAATAATGATCACATAACTAGTGAAGTGAAAGTGCTGCAAGTCTTCTAAAAATAGAAGACTTGATTTGAAATATACATTATTTTTATACCCTTCACCACACTGTGGTACAGGGTATTATGTGTTGTGCATAGAAACGAGATATACCTTTGGTTCCTTTTGAGAATATGCATAGAATCACTTTTTGAGTCGATTCACGCATGTCCGTCCGTCTGTTGATGTTAAATTGTAAACAAAGTACAGGTCGCTTTTATTATCCGAATTGGATGAAATTTTGGAACAGCTTATTTATTTGGCCCAAGGACGAACCCTATTGAAATGGGGAAAAATCGGTTCTGATTTAGATATATATTTTCGTCCGATTTAAGGTAAATTGTGTACCAAAGTACCTATACATCTTTCGATTTGCACGAAATTTGGCATAGCGTACTTAATTATATCTTAATTGATGTGTGTTAGGTTTCGTGAAAATCGGTTCAGACTTAGATATAGCTCACATATATATTTTCGTCCGATTTAAAGTAAATAGGGCACTGAAGTCCCTATATATCCTTCGATTTGCACGAAATTTTTCATAGATCCCATATATATTTTCGTCCGATTTTAGGTAAATGGTGTACCAAAGTATCTATATATATATATATATATATTCGCCCGATTTTAGCTAAATAGTGCACCAAAGTCCATATATATATATATCCCTTGATTTGCACGAAATTAGGCATAGCGTACTAAATTAGATTTCGATATAGCTCCCACATGTACATATATGGGAAATTACAAAAATCTTTTAAATTCCTTGAAGCTGAGGTTTGCAAGGTTATAACTCGCGAAATATGAACATATTGCATATAATTTAAATTCAATTCTATAAAATGAAGTGTGCTTGTCAAAATCTTGAAATATTGGTAATAAATAATAAGTTGCGTGGAAGCTGTGATGGTGGTAATGTAAAAAAATGGGTGAAAATGTGTTGAAGCCAACGAGTTTTTTTGTGTTCGTTCCCGATTTGTGGCTAAACTACACAACGCACGCACATGTGATCAGTGACTAAGTTGCAGAATACCCTATGGACAATATGGTTCTAATGTATGATTTTTCGATATAATCACTGCATCCACCCAAAATGGATGCTGACATTTTGAAGCCGGATTTTCGGTGTTTTTTGAATTTTTCTTATAATTAGGATGCGCATCCAGATAATAGAATAAACTAATTATAGGATCGTAGAACTCGTGATTCTGCTTCGTTTAGTGTATATCTCATGAATGTGCTCACTGTAGCTTCTTTGCAGTTGGGTTCCAAAGACGAAAATTTGGTGCGTAAATTTTTATAAAAAACATATTTTTTGAGTCTAAAATGAAGAAAGTCCATTCAAATTCCGTGGAACCCCGCGTGATTTTAGTTTTTTTACGTGCCGGATCGAATGAGCCCATCCATGTTCAATTCCGTCCAATAAAACGGCGGATATAAGTACCTTGAATGTGGAAAAAACTGCAAAAACTTATTTTGACAAATTCGCGTAAAAAATCGCGGTTTTCTTCGAATTAATTTTACATGCATTTATGCTTGTATTGTCAAATTCGCGAATCTGTGTGGAAATAGGTCAAAAATACATCGATACGCGAATAATATGCGTATTTTATCAAAAATTGATTGTGGAGGCACATCCGCGGTTCTTAACCGATCCTTTTAAAATAGGTGTCCGTTTGCGTATTTTCATAGGAGATTACTAAAATCGGATGCGCATAAAAATCGTATGCACGTTGCGTGATTTTTAGCCATTTTTAGGGTTTTTGCATAGTATAGTGCATCGAGTGGCACACTTTGACCGCTAAATTAAACATCGAAAAATTAATAATTATTGAAAGACATTGATTCGGTTTATACGAAAATCGCATGCGCATCAACTGATTTCAACTAATTCGCGAATTGCAAGCTTTTCAATATTGATCATTTTTATGTATTGTAAGTGCAATATATTTAGCCATTAATGACGTCGAAACGCTTATCAGATGAATCTGCCGATATTTAACAATCATCTAAAAGAATTTGCAGAAGAAAGCGTCGTATATTTTAGAAGATTAAGGCAAAATCGTATCCTCTTAACCATACTAAAAAAATCGAAAATTCAAAAAAAAAATTGTTTTAATTCAAAAATTAATTTATTTTATTTTCCGATATCTTCATGTTTCTATTTGTTTTTCGCGACTATTAAACCGTATTTCAGTGTGATTTGACTAGTATGCAAAGAAAACAATGGTGTTTAAGCATTTGTGAAGAAATTCGCGAATTACAACGGATAGGAATCCATTTAATTTATATTTGAAATACAAGATTTAAAACCGCTATAACTTTTGTGCGCAGCATCCGAATTTGTGAACGCGAACAGATTTCGAATCAGCATATTTTTCTTATCCTATGTACCAAAAATCATAAATGTGCTCGCAAAAAATTTTTTCAAAATTTTTTTAATGGAATTTTAAAAGAATTTTGTAATTTCCCATATATTCATCCGATATTACATAAATTGTGCACCAAACTTCAAATATTTGTCCGATTAACACGAAATTTTGCACAACGTATCAAATTGAGAATTGAATGACGTTATTACGTTTTGTTGGAATTGGTGCAGAAGCAGCCATAGCTTCCATATGTATTTCGAACGGGTGTCCGATTGAGTTAAAATTTTTAACAGTGTATCAATTTTGCTATAAATCGTTTTCCATAAATTTGTCCTATGGTACCAGTCGAATGAAATTAAATTTAGCGTAGGTTGCAGAAAGGCATGAGTATTTTCCCTCGAGAGAAAATTGGCATGTAAGTGTAAGGATACATATGTACAATATACCAAAAGTGGTGAAAGGTATATATAGTAGGTCCAGCCCGACTTTACTACTTTCCTTACTGGTTTTAATATGCAAAACATTTAATATATACGCAATACATTAAGAGTAATGACGTTATATATTTTTGTGAGCTTAAAGAATGTAAAATATTGTCTTTAGTTTCAATTTTCACGGTTAGTAATGTTTTTCCATGTATTTAATTATAATTAAACATATAAAAATTTAATGTGCGTACAAATGATGTATATTAAAATAATATTTTTTTTTTTTAAACTTAACCATCTACTCGTGTCATATTTAAGGAAGGAAAAATTTGACTTTTTCATTTCGCACCATAATTATACCCTATACAACTATGTTATCAGGGCATTATAGCTTTGTGCAGCCCCAAAAGTTTGTAACGCCGCGAAATATTGGTCCTAGACTGGCTGGGTCGATCTAGACATGTGTGTCCGTCTGTCCATTACAATTTGTAAACAGGATACAGGCCATAGTTATGGACCAATCTTCACGAAATTTTGCATGTAGGATGGGTTCTGGCCAATGAAGACCCCTCTTGTTATTAGAAAAAATCGATTCATATTTAGGGGATGAAATGGACCAAACACTTTATTTTTGTAGGTTTTTCTGGTCGCTATAGAGGCCGCAATTATGGCCGAAACATCGTGAATTTTTGCATGGAGAAGGGGATCGGGTCAAAGAATAAGCAGGTCTGTTTCGATAAAGATCGGTTAATATTTAGCAAGTCAAATGGACGCTGACTTTTGTGTGAAAAATTACAAAATTTGTATTCTATGGCGTATATTTTACTCCTGAAGGACATAGACCTGATTAGTTGATAGTATACCCAAGAGGAGTGGTTGGACTTTAAATCGATACCAATTATATTGTCGTATTTGATCGGAAGTGGGAGTTACACTTAAATATTTACAGGTGGTTATGTATTCTGATATTATTTAGTAACACATTACCATACTAAAGAGCGGAAATATAGCGCTGATCGCTTTGAAAATTTCCATGAGGTTCGGGTTATGGTCAAGGACAACGCCTATAATTTTCGGTTATGATCAGATAATAATTTTGGGATGAAGTGGACCGAAAACATAATTTTTGTTGTTGTTTTAAGTCACAACACAACCCGCGGTAAAGGGAATATGCACAAGTAATTAGAAGGACTGTAAGAATATTAGTAATATTCGGAAAATATGTCAGTGTAAGGAAAAGGTGCTCTAATGGGGCAAGAGGGTGCAAATATCACGAAATATTGTCCAGACTCAGAATAAACACCAGCAGAAAGTTAGAGTTCCGTGGTAGTTGTGTAAGGTATCGTATGGTCGGCTCCGTCCGACTATACTGCTCCGCTCACTGGTTAATAAATTCAATTTCTAATTTCAAATAGTAATACCCTTGTTATTTTCTCCTTTGTTGGTCTCTAATGTTATTATGTGCGTTTATTTGTATTCAAGGAAAAGTAACAATCCGTAGCTATTAAAACAATTCGTTTCAGTGCTTTTAACACCTCGAGATGAACATTTTCACCTTATAACTTTCACATAAGAACAACATTCGGAATCACATACTCCTATGAACATTTCATTCACAGACCATAGAACTTTGTGTACTGAATTATGTCTACAAATCCAGAAAATTCAATTTGGTCTACAATGTTTCATGCAACAACTCTTACGGCCAAGAACGATTATAATTGACTGTTGTTTTCTCTTCCCTTTTGCAAAATGGGAATTTTAACGCCTGATTTAATGATGGTATGTACTTGATGGCCCCTATTTAAAACCACACCACCACTTCCACATACTCAAATTCCGCAGAAACGTTATGGGCGAAACATTTCTTTAAAGCCTTGTTTGTATATAATAATCCTCTATGTAATGCCATTTCTCTGAAATGGTTCATGTAACCATTATTGAAATTACAGCAATTACAAATCACCCTTAACATTTCCTCTAGGTCGATAATTACAAAGTAAATGGCTGTCATAAATTTTAAAAGCCCATTTAATGGCACCCAGCAGTGCTTCTTGAAGAACCATACTTTCGTACATTCTTTGGGTTACCATGTTAGTAAACAAATGGCTCTGTTTCTGAATAGAAGGATGACCATCAGCAAAACCAATCAATGACAATATCGAAGGGCATTATATTTCAAAATGACAAACCAATATAATTTAATTATTGGTTGTAATTTTTTGTTAAATTGTGGAATAACATAAATCTCTAAAATATATTAATATAATCTACTGTGGTTTTGTTGACAAACCAATGTGGAATATCATTGGTAAAAAATATAATATCGCTCAAATTAGATATAACACAAACTTTTAAACTTTACTAAACGTGTATAAGTAAAATTACATATTATTACTGAAAAATTGAATCGAAGAAAATGATTTATATTGTAGTGTTATCATTTGAATTACTCTTTCGCAGGGTTTTCTATTAAACATCACCAGAATAAAGACTTAAAAACAACAAGTAAAAAACATCGTTAAATTCGACCCCACTGAACTTTTTAAATTCGAAATTCTTTAAGTCGATCAGGACATTTATATTGGCACAATATTACAGTGTTATGTGAACGTAGGTTGTTCATGCTCCGAAAAAATGCTATTCCAAATTAACGACACTATAGTTGGTAATAAAACTAGTAATAATTTGGAACAAAAAATGCAGAAAATAGACCTTTAAAACGTACAAAAAAACAGTGAAGAAAAATCTTAATAACTGTAGTAAACTTAAATAGGATTATGAAACTTAAACAGGACTTTTTAATTTATTTTGTATTCACCAGGAATACGATATTTCAAATTATAGCGACTCGATTAAAAATTTATTAATGCCGAACCTTTAGGTGGACAAATTTGTACATAAATTTGCCTTCCAGAACTTGAAATACGTGCTCCCCAATATACCGATCTTTTGGGGTGTAGTGTTTATAGGGGCTTCCCTAAAAGGTGGGACAATATTCAGAATTTTTAGTAGGAAGATTAACTACCCCATCCCAAAATAACAGATTACAGTCAATTAGGTAGAAACATGTGCCCAAAACCATCAAAATACCGAATAATGGGGGCGTACCGTTATATGGGGGTTACCCTGAAACATAAGCCTGAACCAATTTTCACAAATCTTAACACACATTACTCTAGACTTAATTTAGTACGCTATGCCAAATATCGTGCAAATCGAAAGATATATAAGAACTTTGGGGCACCATTTACATAAAATCGGACGAAAATATATATGGGAGCTATATCGAAATCTGAACCGAGTTTCTCGAAACTCAATTCAGTACGCTATGCTAAATTTCGTGCAAATCAAAGGGCATATAGGGACTTTTACATTAAATCGGACGAAACTATATATGGGAGCTACATCTACATCTGAACCGATTTCGAGGAAACTTAACACACATCACTCTAGACTTTATTTAGTACGTTATGCCGAATTTCGTGCAAATCGAAAAATATATAGGTACTTTGGTGCACCATTTACCTTAAATCGGACGAAAATATATATGGGAGCTATATCTAAATCTGAACCGATTTTTCTCAATTTCAATAGAGTTCGGGCCAATTAAATGAGATGTGCCAAATTTCATCCAATTCGAATCAAAAATGCGACCTGTACATTGTTTACAATTTAACATGGACAGACGGACAGACATGCATAAATGGACTTAAAAAGGAACCCTGTGTCTATATCGTTTCCTTTGCCTGTTGCAAACATATGCACAAAGACATAATACCCTGTGTGGTATCTCTTTTTTTGAAAGTCCATTTTTTATATTCAGATATTTAAAGATTTGGGTTTATTCGCTTACAAAATGCTGTTAAGTGATATTAAATTTTATTTGCGGCTTTGTGCTTTTAAACATGATAGTATATGTTTTGTAAACTTTTCTCGAAAAGCCAGTTTTGTATTTGAACCTAAAATGGACTTAAACCACTTTCACGTTATTATGGGGGGTATAAAATAGAAACTCTAGAATAAATAACTATTTATAATAAATTCTCAAGCAATTACGTCTAACCATTTCTTTAACGATCATCTTCAAACCTACTTTTTTGTATGATGATCATTATTAGTATGGTGTCGGGTATAGACGTTCGTCTGTGCCTGTTACTTTACCTGGTTAATTTCGTATCAATATTCTTCGATTTTGGGAAATTCTCTCCTACAATCTCACATTTAATTTTAAGATATTTTATATTATTCTGCGTTCACGTTTGACAAATATATAATAACGAGGTCCCTTGAAACACATAACACATTTTCGAAATACGAACACCACCTTTACTCTAATGTGTATCGGATGTTTTTCTTCTTTTTGTACACACTTTTCTTGATTGCATTTCAGACTTAATAATAATTCCCTCACACCCCAAGTCGACGGGAGGTGGCAAAGCGTGCAACGTCACAAAGTCAACCGAAGAAGATTCTCTATTCGTTGCTATAAGTTATGCTTGCCACACTAATGTATGTACGAACTATCATAGGATGCGGGTGTGTGAGTGAGTGCACGTACAATATATGAGTAGAAAAAGTGAATAATTTATAAGTAATTTTCTTGGTAAATTTCGTTATTTCGTTCTTGATTTTGAAAATTGCAATTTTCTCTGTTTTTATGCTTTAGTACAAAACTTCTTAATTCAATGTATGCACACAAATCTAATGGGAGCCAAGTGAAAAGAAATGAAAAAACGAGTAAACCAAGCCTGCAAAAAGAAAATCCCAAATGAAATTATAATTTACGCGCACTACAACTTATTTTAAGAATATCAACGATATAATCACGAGCACTTGCGTTCAAGGAGTAAAATGAAAGCATAAGTTTACCGAAATGTCAACATAAGTTTTGATTTTGGAGTTTTGGAATTGTCACCATGGCAAAGTTAATGGCGTCAATAATTAATGAACGTATGTGAAAATAAATAGAAAGTCGGATTTAAGTTCAATAAACGCGATATAGCGAAGCAAAGAGCAAATTAAAAATGATTTAATGACAGCCGCCGTCAACTAATGGAGAAGTTGTATAGTCAGCTACTTTGGACGTGTGCCCAAAATACCAAGGGCAAATACTTAATTTTATTTAAATACAATAAATAAACTCGCCTAAATATCATATGGTTATTCTCTTCAAGAAAATAGGTAGGGGAGACTGGGGCACCTTCGGCACTTTTTGTTTAATTATACAGCATTATTGTCCTCTAATACTTAATTATAATAAATAGTACCAAAAAGATATACAAAAATAGTACTAGTTAACAGTTTTGTCAAATTCGCCGAATGTGCCCCAACCCGGGGTAGCTTCGGCATTTGATGGGGCAAATTCGGCACCATAGTCATAGCCTGGTCTGTCTGGTTGAAATTCAGATCTCTAAAGGCTCTATTTGGTTTTAATACGCGACACAATGTTTGAATTTTAAGACTATATTTTCTAGCGGAGGAAGTTGACATCTCAAGGTCGCACACACCATCAGAAATAGGTTTTCGTCAATACAAGCACGTTTGATCTTATATATGTAATTACGAACCATATTAACGGTTTATTTTTTAAGAATAAACTCGAAACCATTTTATGAAAATAATATTGCACCACCTGTATATGACCGGAAGTGCCCCACTTTAAAATGCCGAATGTAGCCCAAAGGCACATTTTATACTTCTTTTCTATCAATCTTCTATAATTTTTTTAATCATTTTTATAAGAATGCACTTGTAATTAACTTCTTTTTTATAATACTGCCTTAAAAATATTAATGTTTTATATACGAAATACTTACGAAATGGAATGAAAATATTACAAAAACAACTCCTACTCTATGTAAATTGCCCTATCAACTATGACATGTAAATGAAAAATTAGAATCAATTCAGTTCTTCAGGAAATCATCATTAAAAAGTGGACCAACACAATATTAATTTGCAAATATGACATTATAGTAAATTCAGGTACAAATACAGATATGTACATATATATAGGTGCTATGCCTTATAGAGGGTATATACGATAATAAAACAAGCAAGGAAAGTAGTAAAGTCGGACAGGTCGACTATATGATACCTTTACCACTTTAGGTATTTTCAACAGATGGAGTCCTAGCAGACGTAGCATTTTTGAAGGACCATTAACATGAAATTAAACATGTCATTCTGCAACCTATACTAAATTTTTCATTTGGCCATATAAAGACTTGCTTCTTACAATAGGACAAAATTATGCAAAAGTTCGAAATTTAAACTGATTTCATCAAAACTTGTCACAGGTTAGGTTATACTAATTTCAGTATGTTTTGTGCATATCGGCCACATTTTGAGTTCTTGGTGCGTCATTTACTTAAATTCGGGAGAAAAAATATATGGGAGCTCTATCCAAATCTGAACCGATTTCAACAAAACTTGACACGCGTTAGACTATACTAACTGTAGCAAACGGTCAACTTTGGATCTTTGTTGCACATTTTACTTAAAATCGGACGAAACTATATATAGCAGCTATATCTAAATCTGAACAGATTTCAACAAAACGTTATGTTCTAGTAACTTCAGTACATTGTGCAAAATTTTGTGACTATCGGAGCCACCTGGGGAGTTTGGTGCAGCATTTATATCTAACTTCTTCAGTACGTTGTGCAAAATGTTGTGTAAAATCGGACAAAAATATATATGTAGAAGCTATATAAAAATATTTTTATTATTGGAAAGTCAATCTGGTAAACACTCAGAAGTAATTATCTAGGTGTAGCCGCCACCCTTAATTTATAGCAAATACATCCCTGAAAAGATGCAGCTCTGACATATTATCTTATTATATTTTATACTATCCTTCTACTAAAATTATGCACTTCTACCCTCTTTTACATCCGGAATGCCCTTTTTAAAAATCCCTTTCGTAAAAAGCAGAAGTAGTTGTGCATAGTTTTCAAAAATTAACAATTTGATGGTTTGAAACCAAAATGTAAGCATATATATATATATATATATATATTTTAATTACCACTGTACTGAATTAATTATGAATTATTTTAGGGAATTAAAACATAAGGTTGCGTCACAAGTTGACAATAAAGGAATAATTGTATTTCACTGAAACTAACCTGTGTTGAAAATCAATTCAAGCCATCGAGAGCTACTGTTGCGAACAAATTTTTAATTCATTTTGGATTATTATCTATCTTGCAAAAGCGGATTTATTTACGTTGGAATTCGTAATCCCTTAACGAAAGTTTACACGGCTGCCAGATTCAACATAACCTCAGCCACACGTAAGTACCCACATGGACACATCACGACAACCCGGTCAACCACACAATATAGACGACTTACCACAAAGCGTCGAACAAATATGTCAGTTATGCCACGAACAAATCGACGATATCGTGGTAAGTTGCAAGTCTTGCCAAAAACCCTATCATACAACTTGCGCAAAGGTTTCAGGACCACGAGAGTCGTGGTTTTGTCAACCATGTTACACCAATTTTACGCATTCTGCTTCAAGCACACATTCTTCGTTGGCGTCAAAAGACTCCGCTGGCAGAAAGAGGACCCTTGAGTTAAGAAGGTTAGAAGAGGAGCGAGAGCTGTCCATGAGACGTGATCAGGAATACCTTCAGAAGAAATATAAAATTCTTCATAATATTGAAGAAGAAGATGGCGATATTCAGATTCCAACAGCTTTCAACCCAATTACAACGGCAGCAGAAGTCATAGTTCCCCCGCCGAACGTAACCTCATTTAATGCATCTGTGCATGTGCCAGTCATACCGAATAGCGCACCTATTATGGCTACCGCCACATACAATCCACATGTAAACCATATATTTGAACAAACCAATATCGCAAAACCACGACCTATTAATTCCATTTTTCCGAATTTTACATTGCACTCAACAGTAAATCAAAATCTGAATCAACCACGTTTAAGTTATTCCCAACATATAAATAACACACAGCAGTCACAATCATTTATTAATCACCAGCAGACGGAAACGTCTCAGCCACCACTATTACAGCCTACGAGTCTGGGGAACAGACTAAGATCTGACCAAGTATATGCTCGCCAAACCGTCCCTAAAGATCTGCCAACCTTCTCTGGCTGTCCCGAAGAATGGCCTTTGTTTAGCTCGACTTACGACTGGTCTACAGAAGTCTGAGGTCTCACTGATGCAGAAAATTTGATAAGACTCCAAAGATCCCTGCGAGGTGAAGCACTGGAGGCTGTTAAGAGAATTCTTATTCATCCATCTTGTGTACCACACGCTATATCCACATTGAAATTATTGTACGGCCAGCCAGACAAGATTCTGTTTTCTCTGAAAAATAAAATAAAAACATTACCAAATGTAAGCCTAAACAAAATGGATACAATAATCACCTTTGCCATCCAAGTGAAAGGCCTCCAATCAACTATTGAAGCCTGTGGACTTGTTGATGAATTGAATAATTCATCGTTGCTCCAGGAACTCGTCTCCAAATTGCCACCGCATTATCAAATAATTTGGGGTTCAATAAAATTAAGTCTTCAACAAAATAATCAGAAAGTAAATTTATCAGAATTTGCTGATTGGATATTCGACATTGGATTGTCAGCTACCACTGTTAACATTGAAAATAGCATGACAATTGACTCTGTTAATAATCGTAAACAAAAAAACGTGTTTTGCAACACCCACGCTGAAACTGATAAAAAGAAATGTTTGGTTTGCAGCAGTGATTGTAAAAATGTTTCAAGCTGTAAAAAGTTTCTGTCAGCTGATCGCAAAGATAGATGGAATTATGTTAACAGATTAGAATTATGCAAGCACTGTTTACGAAAACATTCCGGTATCTGTTACAACAGAGATAAAAGCTGTAATGTAGAAGGCTGTAATTTTAAACATCATAATCTTCTTCATAAATATGTAAGCAACAGTGCAACAAAAGCAAACGACGAGAAAGAAGTGTACAGCAAAAATTTTCAAAATGTAAACGCACATGATACACAGAAACAAAAAATTCTTTTCAAAGTAATTCCGATACGAATTTATGGAAACAAAAACAAATTTATTTCTACGTATGCGTTTTTGGATGATGGGTCATCAATTAGCTTAATAGACGAAGAAATAATAAAACAATTGGATCTAGAAGGTGAAGCTGAACAGTTATGTTTAAAAGGGACTGCAAAGGTAGAAAGAACTGAAGAAAACTCTCAACGTTTAACAGTGCAGGTGTCTGGTAATAATAGCAAAAGTTTTAGTGTCGATGTTCGCACAGTAAAGAGACTTTCATTGCCGAAGCAAACACTGGATTATGAAAACCTAAAAAGAAAGTTTAATCATTTAAACGGGCTGCCAATTGAAAGTTATTATGCCGCTACACCAAAAATTCTTCTTGGACTTAACAACATAAATATTACATTAGCGAACAAAATTAAGGAAGGTGGAATAAATGAACCAGTTGCTATTAAAACTGCATTAGGTTGGACAGTTTTCGGACCATGTGACAGCAGTAAGCATGTAGAATACAATCTTCATATTTGTGAGTGTTTGGAGACAGATAACCAAACAAATCAATTGGTAAAAAGTTTTTTTAGCATTGAAAGTCTAGGTATTAATTATCATAATTTAAAGACCACTGTGGAGGATGAAAGATCAATGCAACTTTTGGATATGTTTACAAAACAACGAAGTGATGGTCATTACGAAACCAGTCTGCTGTGGAGAAATGATAAAATAGTCTTGCCAAATAATTATCAAATGGCAAAAGGCCGACTGTTATGCCTTGAAAAACAAATAAGAAAAAATAGTGACCTTCAGGCAGTTTATGCTAAAACAATTGAGGAATATCTCCACAAAGGGTATATCATTAAGATTGATATCAATACTTCGGCTGAAAGAATCTGGTATCTTCCTACATTTCCAGTGTATAATAAGAATAAAGCAGGCAAATGTCGAATTGTATGGGATGCTGCTGCAAAGTTTAATGGAATCTCATTAAATTCCATGCTCTATAAAGGCCCAGATCTGTTAGCTTCGTTACTTGCAATACTTTTTCAGTTTAGAGAACGGTCTGTAGCTATTTGCGGTGACATCGAGCAAATGTTTCACCAAGTTTTCATGCGCGAGGAAGACCGGCATGTTCAGCGATTTTTGTGGCGTAATTGCGATGCTAGTAAAGAACCCGATGTTTACCTCATGAACGTTATGATATTTGGAGCCTCATGTGCTCCGAGTATCTCCCAATATGTGAAAAATATACACGCCTCCAAGTATGAAACAAAATATCCACAAGCTGTTTCTGCCATAAAAAACAACCATTACGTAGATGATTTTTTGTTCTCTGCCGACACAGTAGAAGAAGCTGTCGATATAGCTGCGAAGGTTAAGTATATTCAACTGCAAGCTGGATTCAAGCTTAGAAATTGGATTTCAAACAAATTTGAAGTAGTGAGCCAATTAGAAAAAGCACATCATGTAAATGACAAGCAATTAAATATGGGGTCAGATAAAGAAACTGAAAAAGTT
>NW_026879162.1:0-25340 GCF_032173495.1 Musca vetustissima
AGCCTGGAGTGATGTCTGCCAAGTTTCGAGAAAATCGGTCCAGATTTAGATATAGCTCCCATATATAGTTTCGTCCGATTTTATGTAAATGGTGCCCCAAAGTCCCTATATATCTTTTGATTTGCACGAAATTTGGCATAACGTACTGAATATATCTTTTGATTTGCACGAAATTTGGCATAACGTACTGAATTAAGTCTGGAGTGATGTCTGCCAAGTTTCGAGAAAATCGGTCCAGATTTAGATATAGCTCCCATATATAGTTTCGTCCGATTTCATGTAAATGGTGCCCCAAAGTCCCTATATATCCTTCGATTTGCACGAAATTTGTGTATAACGTACTTAATTGAGCCTAGAATGATGTCTGCCAAGTTTCATGAAAATCGGTCCTGATTTAGATATATCTCCCATATATAGTTTCGTCCGATTTTATGTAAATGGTGCCCCAAAGTCCCTATATATCTTTCGATTTGCGTGAAATTTGGTACAGCCTAACCATTTAGGTCTAGAATGTTGTCTGCCAAGTTTCGTGAAAATCGTTACAGATTTAGATAGATATAGACCTTTTTATTATAGATTGGTTTTAAGTAATTGACGCACCATATATATTTTCGCCCGATTTCAAGTAAATTGGGCATCAAACTCCTCATGTTAGTCAGATTGACATCAAAGTTTGCACATCGTACAAAATTGAGCATAAAATTCTATAGTTGCGTTTTCTAGAAGTACAGACATAGCCCAACGGATGACCTATTTATATTTGTTTGAAGTCGTGACAAGTTTCGATGAAATCGATTTACATTTAGATATTTTGCTTTAAATTAATTTACATAATTTTGTCCTATTGTAAGAAGCAACTCTATATCTGACCAAAATTTATAGGTTGCAGAAATGCGCGATCTGTTAGGCTTCCATCTGTTGAATATACCCAAAGTGGTGAAGGGTATCATATAGTCGGCTCCGTCCGACTTTACTACTTTCCTTACTGGTTTCATTATTATTTACCATTCTACAACAGAAACTATTCGCAATAACAAAATTTGAACTAATTTAATGCTATAAGTGCCAATTTCTGACCACCAGTAAATTTTTATAAAAGTTTTAATCTTTTCGAAAGTTAAAAATAATGACTTTTCCCAACTTTAACGAATCTCTTCTTTGTTGATGGGAACTTTAATCACTTTGGTCAAAGTTGAAACTGAAAATCTGCAATGCTTGTGTTTCGCATACATACGTTTGTAACTATGTATGCACGTTGGAAAAAAGACAGACTCAGAATTGATGGCCAATAATTGAAACCCGGCTTCTGTGACCACAAAACTTTCAGAATAATTTTGAAATGTTCATTTGAAGAATTTGTGTTGAAAATAGTTAACACTTTAACTAGAAGAGTGGAAATGAGGCGCAATATTTATAACGTAATAGTCGAGAAGTAGGACCAGGGACCGAAAATAACAGTTTTCATGTACCATACCTATAGAGTCATAACAATAGATCCATATTGACAAGGCCATTAAGAACGGCACAGGTCGACCACATAAACTGCAACAATGGCCAGGACAATCAAATATGACTTTACCAAGACCAATTGAATTTAAGATTTTTGAAATAGTGAAGTTAGTCGAAGTGTGCACTGAACAACTCATATCCCATTTTCAATATCATCTAAATCTCTTATATGGGTGTGGAACAGTCGATGTAGCGATAGTTAATGTGTTACTTGCCTAATATCAATTTTTCTTTACGCACAACATTACTGATGTTTTTCAATCTTAGTTATGACTAGATGTGTTGGAAGTGTAACGGGATAGAACCAGATATTCTAGGGTCAATGAAAATGCCTCCAACAAATCAAGGGGTGATTGTAAATGTTCCCCCGATATAACCATGCTGTCACCTAGTTTTATAAATGCCGCTAACTGTTAGCTTTTTATCTACTTGGATTAGATTTGCTTTTAAGAATTTTAGTTAGAGGATTCACATAGTTAACAAACAATTCCAATTTCCAGCAGAGGGTAATGAGCATCATAAACTTTGTCTTCGTTCCCACAGATTTCAAAACGTTGAAGGTCAACAGATTAGTCATGAACCATAAGCGGAATAAAGGGAATTAAAAACCGGTATGTATAAACTTTGGACTTGGAAGTAGGGCGAAAATACTTCAGTCACGATTTATTTCAAACCACGGATTGTGGAGCGCCACGAGTGTGACAGTGTTGAGAGAAGAGTACTACGTTGGATTAGACCTCGTCCTGCATTGAAATACCGCCGCAATATACGATCACTTGGTCGCCACCTTTTCAGGACAAGGAGAATAATTTACTCCGAATTATTGTTGGAATAGTTTGATGTATAACCAATATCAAAATAGTATCTATTTCAGGTGCTTTTAAAATTTTGGAAACACCACAGTAAAATATTTCATTAAATTAGGATTTTTTAAAGTAAATTGCTTCTCACTTGTACTCGGGCTCCTTAAAAATATACGAGTGTCGAAGTATCGAAAATGAGAATCTATTTTTGTATTATCGATCAGAATAAATTCGACGTTATTGCGATTAGTTGACTCTGTTTATCTAACAGATCGGAGGTTTTTTCGTTCCAAATGAGAAATAAACAAGTGAAAAAGGGTTAAGTTCGGACCGGATACCCTCCACCATAGATACACTGACAGGTATTTGAAATGAAAATATAGGGAACATACCAAAAAGTGGACCTATATCGACATTTCAACAAACCGATTATACAAAAAGCCTTTACAGGAACCTGTACCAAATCCAAATTTCAGCAATTTTTAATGGATATTTATATTAGCCTTATGGCTAATGAAGGTGTATACACTTTGATACTGCGAAAATGTGCCTCATTGAAATATTGGTTCTGGACCCCATGTTTCTTTGGACCAAACCCGTTTCACAATTTGTTCATCCAAACTTTGCACATCTTATTATTTCTTCTTATTTATGCAAAAAATTGAATGTCAATCATCGAGCAAAATATGTAAAATATTTACATATAAATAGACGTATTTGAGAAACCGTGTCATCCACAATTTGATATGCTGCAACACAGTCCGCTATCCCAAATTTATCTTGACACAAAATCCATAAGCGGACAAACTTTACGTATTTGGTACAGGATTTTAATGAGATCGGATGAAAATATATATGGAAGCTATATCTAAACCTTAAACGTCTTTAATCCAATACGCTATGCAATATTTTATGTAAAGCGAACAGGCCTATACTCCTCCATTTGCACCTTTTTCATAAAATCGGACAAACATATATGAGGGATCGATATTTACATCTGAACCGATTCCAACAAAATCTCGCTTACATTAATCTGGGCCTAATTCAGTACTGAGAAAGGTATTCTATGCATATTCTCAAAGGGAACCATTGGTCTATTTCGATTCCTTTTGCCTTTTACAAACATATGCATAAAGACATAATATATATAGTACCACAGTGTGGTGAAGGGTATTAAAAGGGGGTTATATGCGCTAAATAATCCCCAAAATACCGAAAATTGGGGATAGCCTTATAGGGGGACTATCCGAAAAAATGGGCCTATATTCATAATTTTTTGTGGAGAAATTTAGTGGTACTCTTATATGGAAGCTATGCCTAAACCTGGATCAATATATCGCATCTTAGAACTTGACCTGCCTGCAGACAAAAGACAACCCTGTGCAGCACTATATCTCAATACATCTTTAGAATATAGTGTGATTACAACAGACGGACGGACATGGCTAGATCGTGTTAGAATTTTACCCTGATCAAGAATATATATACTTTATAGGGTCGGAAATGTATATTTTGATGAGTTACTATGGTAAAGTGTATACAAATAAATAATACCAATAATTTACAAACGTGGCAGAAAATATTTTTCACTTCAGACTTGCAATTTTCAAATGTTCTGTATATTTTAAACTCAATACTGCTATAAAATTTTCCTCACTTTTCTGTTCCCTGGACAGAATCCTCTATACAAATACAGTACTAATTAATTAAATATGTGTACTGAACATAGCAGACACCAATACGATACAGCGCACACACACACGCAGCAATGTTCCGCTACGTAAAACAATATTTATCTGCGCTGTACATCTGACTCTGATTACTGCCAGTCAATATTAAATTTCCAAAGATTTTCATTAAACTTGTGTTGAGTATGAGGATCTTCAGACCAGCACATGGCTATTGGAAAGCAGCCAGCAAGCAACAAGGATTTCATTGCCTTCGTTTATTATATGGATGTCTGTAGATATCTACGTACGAGCTGTAAAACAGAAACTGTGGCTTCTGTTTAATATTTTCTACACTTAAAAGAAATTGTTCTAATGGACTCTCGATGAGAATACACAGAGAATTAAAATGGCTTAAGTCAGAAAAGGGGCAAATGAAACCAGTAAGGAAAGTAGTAAAGTCGGACTGGGCCGACTATATGATACCCTTCACCACTTTGGGTATATTCTACATATGTATCCTAACATATGTAGAATATATATAAAATATATCTGAATCGATTGCAAGGAAACTTGCCAGAGACTAATTTATATTACATCAGTACGTTGTTTCAATCGGCCTAGCTATGGATCTTTTCACGAAGCTTAGCAATATCATTCTAGACTTAATTCAGTACCCTATACCAAAATTCGTGCAAATCGAAAGATATATAGGGTCTTTGGTGCACCAATTACCTAAAATCGGGAAAAAATACACATGGGAGCTATATCTAAATCTAAACCAATTTTCACGAAACTTAGCACACATCATTCTAGACTTAATGCAGTACGCTATGACAAATTTCGTGCAAATCGAAAGACATATAGGGTCTTTGGTGCACCAATTACCTTAAATCGGACGAAAATATATATGGGAGCTATATCTAAATTTGAACCGATTGTCTCGAAACTTTGCACTCATCATTCTAGTATCAATTGAGTACGCTATGTCAAATTTCGTGCAAATCGAAGGATATATAGACGTTGGTGCACCATTTACATAAAATCGGACGAATATATATGTGGGAGCTATATCTGAATCTAGACAGATTTTCAGGAAACTTACCACACATCATTCTAGAGCTAATTAATTACGCTGTGCCAAATTTCGTGCAGATCGAAAGATATTTAGGGACTTTGGTGCACCATTTAGCTTAAATCGACGAAAATATATATGGGAGCTATATCTAAATCTGGACAGATTTCCACAAAACTTAACACACATCATTCTAGACATAATTCATTACGCTATGCCAAATTTCGTGCAAATCGAACGATATATAGGGACATTGGTACACCATTTACATTAAATCGGATGAAAATATATATGGGAGCTATATCACGAATTCCACAAAAAGGTCAACCACACAGGTGAAAAATCAATTCGTTAAGAGAGATATGAAATTATATAGGAAATATTCTTTGCAATCCGGACAATATATTTTTAGTTGAATTTTGAAAAATAACCGTAGTTTTTCTTTTCGTTGTACCATTTTCGCGTGGAGAGTAACTTGGGCATGTTTTTATTAGTTTTAGAGTGTCATTTGTCGTAAGTGTGAACGCTGTTAGCTAAAACAATATCAATAATAAATATTAAATTCAAATAGAGTAATATCTTACTAAGAATTACATATATATAAACCTATACATATACCAAGAGAATCCCGTGGTAAGTGCAGTTAAATAGTGTAAGAAAATATGTAACGCGTGCGTGACAAAATTAGCATATGTTTCTATACAGACTCTAATATGAGAATTTTTTTTTTGATAATGCTGTTATGTGTGGATCTTGAGATGACAAATTCAAATAAAACAAAGCTTGTCTTCTATCTCCATCGAACAAATTTGTATCCGTCACGCACATGTTACATTCTTCCTCAATAAGTTGCTTTAGAACCGAATTTACAGGTAAAAATGTCGTCCATAACTGCATAATGATTTACCAAAGTTCATGGGGCCACACAAAGCTATAATATCCTGAACATGGTTGTGTGGGGTATATGAACTAGCATTTTTAAAACATTCTGTTTTGAATTTAATTTTTTTAGTACATGTGTGTGTAACAGTGCGTTACGAGTGTAACATGTGCGTGACGGTGTTCAAAGTTAAAAAAGTATATCTTAGAAATTTTTTTCTCAAAAAAATTGAATGTCAATATAATCTTGAGTAACCCATTATAGCTGTAAAAAAAATCCGCAATTTTATCTCCAGCCAATTCGCAGAAATTTCATATCGAAACTGATATCCAATTTTTAAAGGGAAAATTTTGTAGCGCGTGCGTACGCTAATTTTTTCTTAATATCTCCGACATTTACAAATATATTCATAAAAAAATTAGCAGGTATTGTAAAAGGCGTAAAACTATTTAATAAAAATTGCGAAAAAAATTGCGAAAAAAATTTCGGAAACAAATTTTTCTTAACTAAACAAACGATTATATTTCGCACGCTGTAACAGTGCGTGACATGGAATTCGTGATATATAAATCTGAATTGATTTTTCCCAATTTCAATATGGTAGGTCCTTGGGCCAAATAAGTGACCTATGCCAAATTTCATCCAATTCGGATCATAAATGCTACCTGTACTTTGTTTACAATTTAACATGGACAGACAGACAGACGGACACGCATAAATCGACTTAAAAAGTGATTCTATGTATATTCTAAAAAGGAACCATGTGTCTATCTCGTTTCCTTTTGCCTGTTACAAACATATGCACAAAGGCATAATACCCTGTACCACAGTGTGGTGAAGGGTATAAAAATGTTCTATCAGTCAATTGCAACTAAAATGAAATAGGTAGTTTATATTTAGTTGTGAATTCGAGTTATGTCATTTTACCTCACATTGTTTTATATATGCTCTCGGTATAAACTTAAGTATCTTCAAACTCAAATGCCACTTCAAACGGTGTTGCTATTTATTTTCTTGTTTAACGTGCAGTCCTGCTGCCACTAAGTGCACACTTGGACTATTGACACTGATGTTGTGGTTCGCCGTTAACCAGAGATGTAGTCGTTTTAATAGCGCTTGTATTATATAAAAAATACATATATAACAGTTTAAAGGCATCGAATGGCATTTAATAGGGCTTGCCATTCACTGTGATGAGAACTTGACATTATTTAATTAATGTATAATATTAAGAAATCTGATAATTGTGATAGGGGTTGTCTGGACGAAAAATTCGTTGCCATAACTTTTGAGATGGAATGGGTGGATGGCTGCATGTCATTGATTGCCTTTAACGCTACACGTCAGAGTTCGATGCAAGTGAATGCAAATATGACACTTTGGCATGTGGTGTACGTTGGAATTGCAATTTTCGAATTTCGAAAAATGAATGTTGTGCTGAATTGTGCTAGGTTTGAGCCAAATTGTGCCGTACTTTTTTTTCGAAATTAGAAAAACTAAGGAAGATATTCGAAAAAAAACATTTTTTCGAAAAAATTTCACAGAATTGCGATTTTCGAATTTGGAAAAATTAAAGTTATGCTGAATAAAACTCAATTTGTGCTCAATTGCGCCGTTAAATTTTTTTCGATATCATGTACCGTTTTCGAAATAATCGTTATTTTTAAAGCATGGCAGGATGGCAATTTTTCGAATTTCGAAAAAATTAAAGATGTGCTGAATTTTGCTAGCAGAGCACACAATTTTGCCGTTTAAAATGTTTCAATATCTCTTACCATTTTCGAAAAAAATACTATTTTCAAACATATGCCAGAATAGCAATTTTCAAAATTCCAAAAAATAAAAGTTGTGCTGGATTGTGCTCGCATAGCACATAATTGTGCCGTTTAAATTTTTTGAATATCTTTAAGCGTTTTTGCAAATAATGAATAGTTTGATTTAAATCAATTTAAACAAGTTTGTTCCATTGCTCAAAAACAAATCTAAATCTGCCCTAATGAAATGAAATTTGGCATAGGTTACCGAGAACATGTGTGTTGATGTACCAAAGAAGAACCCGTTGTACCAAATTTCAGCGAATTCGGTTCAAAAGCGTGCTCAAAAACCATAAAATACCGAACATTTGGGGATATCGTTATATAAGGGTTACCAGAAAAAGTTGAGCTATATTTATAATTTTTAGTGGAGACATTTACCCAATAAGAACCCAATGTACCAAATTTCAGCGAATTCAATTGAAAAGCGCACTAAGAACGCCAAAATTGAAGGGTACCCTTATATGCCTATGACTGGTTGGAAATGATGAGTTATAAAAGGAAAAACAAACTAAGTAAACCAAGTAAGATACAAATGTACCCGGTTATTGATTGTACGGTTAAGTCAGTTCAATTATAGACACAGATGTAATCCGCTTTCATATCAATGATCCAAAAAATGTGAGGCTGTTAGGATGCATCCGGGTGGTAAGAACTTCAACATACCGAAAATGAAACGGGAAATATGTATGGTGCCTTTTTAATACATTATGTCAATTCCATGAGTAATTTTTGTCAAAGTCTTTTAAATACAGAAAATGGGACGAGAACTGTATGTGGAAACTTCATCAATACTTGGTCCTGAATTGAAATGTTTTCGCAAAAATGTGTTTTATCCTTTAATATCCCGGAATGATATATGATACTACAATGGGAATGGATATGTACTAATTTTTGGTATGAAGATTTGACACCACATGATAATAGGAGATACTATTATGTGGGGGCTACCCGGAAACTTGGACCAATATTGATAATTTTTGGTAAAGAGGTTTTGATCATCCAAAAATAAAACATCACAGCCACTTTGGTTGAAACACTGGACCAAACTGCCAAACATACGAATATTGTGCGTACCGCTATGTGGGAGCTGCCTCAAAGAGTAAACCAATATTAACAATTTTAGTATGATTCATTCTACCATATAAAACAACCAAATACCAAATTAGAGACGGTTACCTTTTAAACGTGCTCAAATCCCCACATTATCCAAAAAGTTGAAGTACTATTATTTGGGAGATATTTGGAAGCTTGAAATTTTGAAATTACAGCCAAATATTGAATATTAAGGGATACCGTTATATGGGGGCTATTCGTAACTCAATAATGAAAATCTTAATTAAAGAGATTCTCTTGAATATAATCATATTCAAGCCCCCATATAACGGTATCGTTTTATAGGGGCTACACTTAAAGTGGACTAAAAATTGAACATTTTAAATAACAAATATCTTATGAGTAGTAGAAATGTATGAGCAAATTTCAAAGTTCATTCTTAAAGCGTGGAGGGAGCAACAAAATTCGATCATAAACATAAAATTGTAGATATTCAGTTTTGTAATGTTACTTTTTTTTATTTTTTAACTTGGTTTTTGGTAAAAAATCGGCGATTTTCCAAAAATATTCTTTCAAAGGTCCACCATTTTGTAAATTTTAAAGCGAAGTCAATAATCCTAGTTCATACGAGAGCCAGGCATGTACTCTTTCTAACACCGTTGGAATTTTCGGATTCCGATGTCCCGTGAGGAGTTATCATGCCCGCCATCAAAAATAAGGACTTTTCTTTAATTACAAAAAACAACAACAAAACAATAACAAACATTTTTTGTAAATTATTTTTCTTCTCTTTTTAATCTTCAATTATATATGTGCAAAGTTACAAACCTTTACAAGCATTGCTATTGATTTACCAGCCCATTGAAAATCTTGAAAACTTGAAATCGAAAATGGGGGGGTTCCCTTAAGTTTCGTAATTTAGTTTAATTTCCTTTCACATTATAACAATAAGAAAATTGAGACAACTTTCAAACCAAATATGTTGACCAAAGAGATGAAAGTCCGTATCAATATCATTAAGGGATACATTAATGTTTGCAAACTCATTATCTTTTGTTTTTAATTAACATTTTAAAAACTAATTAAAGTTTAAAATAATAGCCGCTACTTGGAAATTGACGCTTATAATGTTGTAATGTGCCAAAATGCATGAAAATAATTGCTATAGCAAAACAAAAACAAAACAAAAAAAGGAAAAGGAAAGAGAAATTCTGTAGTGAAAAACATTTTTACGGAAATTAGAAATTGTGGTTAGTTATTATTAATTAGAACAATTTTAATGACCTGTCATTTAAATATGAACTATGCTCTTCTGGCAATTGTTTTCAAGAAATACTGACATGCTAATAATATTGATCCATCCAGAACCGAAGTTGGTAATTTTGGTAGGGAGATTTGCTACCAAAGATAACCTTATAAAATAACCAGTGAGCGGAGCAGTATAGTCGGACGGGGCCGACCATACGATACCCTACACAACTACCACGGAAACCGACTTTCTGCGGATGTTTATTCCGAGCCTGGGCAATATTTCGTGATATTTGCACCCTCTTGCCGATTAGAGGCAAGCAGCACCTCTTATTTACACTGACATATTTTCCGAATATTACGAGTATTTAGTACAGCTATTGTCCAGATTCCTTTCACCGTGGGTTTGTGTTGTGATGTTCGGCTTACATTTGTGGTCTATAGATCGACTCGAAAATAACACAAAAAATTAATTTTTCGGTCCACTTCTTTCCAAAATTATTATCTGATCATCACTGAAAATTATAGGCGTTGTCCTTGAACATAACTGGAACCTCATGGAACATTTCAAAGCGATCAGCGCTATAGTTCCGCTCTCTAGAGTGATAATGGGTTACTAAATAATATACGAATACGGAGATACCTGTAAATATTTAGGTGTAACTCCCACATCCGAGCACATACAACAATATAATTGGTGTTAGTTTAAAGGTCAACCACTCCTCTTGGATATAAGGTCAACTTCTCTCTTCTCTCTATGTCCTTCAGGGGTAAATATATACGCTATAGAATACAAATTTTGTCATTTTTCACACAAAAGTCAGGGTCCATTTGACTCGCTAAATAAGCAGGCATGCTTATTCTTTGGCTCGATCCCCTTCTCCATGCGAAATTTCACGATGTTCGGGCCATTATTGCGGCCTCTGGAGCGACCAGAAAAACCGACAAAAATTTAGTATTTGGTCCATTTCATCCCCTAAATATTAACCGATCTTTCCCAAAAACAATAGGGGTCTTCATTGGCCAGAACCCATCCTACATGCAAAAATTCGTGAAGATTGGTCCATAAGTGTGGCCTGTATCGTGTTTACAAATTATAACGGACAGACGGACGGACGGACACACATTTCTAGATCGACTCAGCTAGTCGAGATATGACGATCGGTATACTTAAAGTGGGTCTAGGACCAATATTTCACGGCGTTACAAACTTTTAGGGCTGCACAAAGCTATAATACCCTGACAACATAGTTGTGTAGGGTATAACCAGTAAGGAAGTAGTAAAGTCGGACGGGACCGACTATATGATACCCTTCAACACTTTGGGTATATTCAACAGATGAATCCTAACAGACGTCGCATTTTTAAGGGACCAGTAAAATGAAATTGGATCCATAAACATGTCATTCTGCAACCGATACTAAGATCGTCACCGATTGGCTTTATCCTAGTTCATACGATAGCTATACATCCACAGAGAAACGTGTAAAAATTGGAAATCGATTGGATTATTAGTTTTTTAGTTATCGTGCCCGCCATTCGCAAAACAATGTTTAGAGAAAAACGCGTTTAAAGTTTGAGAAGCCCTTCAGCCGTCACTTGATGCTGACACAATAAATCGGCTATATCTTCAAGAGTTCTTGAGATTTTCATTTGAAAATTTGTAGGGACATTCTTTAATTAGTGTAGATTCGAATTATATCAACAAAATTTTTGACCCCGAGAATGGGGGTAGTCCCCTTAAGTCGGAGGAAAATATATATGTGAGCTATATCTAAAACTGAACAGATTTTCACAAAACTTAACACACATCATTCTATGCCTAATTCATTACGCTGTGCCAATTTTTGTGCAAATCGAAAGATATATAGGGACTTTGGTGCACCATTTATATTAAATCGGACGAAAATGTATATGGGACCTATATCTAAATCTGAACCGATTTTCAGGAAACCTAACACACATCATTCTAGACCTAGTTCATTACGCTATGCCAAATTTCGTGCAAATGAAGAGAAAATATATATGGGAGCTATATCTAAATCTGAACCGATTTTTCCCAATTTAAATAGGGTTCGTCCTTTGGCCAAATAAGTGACCTAAGGCAAATTTCATCCAAATCGGATCATAAATGCTTCCTGTACTTTGTTCACAAAAATACATGGACGGACAGACGGACATGCGTAAATCGACTCAGAAAGTGATTCTATGCATATTCTCAAAAGAAATCATGTGTCTATCTCGTTTCCTTTTGCCTGCTACAAACATATATACAAATACATAATATTCTGTACCACAGTGTGATGAAGGGTATAAATATTGCTAGTAGGAACACATTTCTAACTGTATATATTGAGTCCATAATAAAGTTTGGCTAGGCAATTGAAGATGTGTAGTGTGACATGTGGACCATTTTCAAATGCCGGATATATTTTATGCACTATGCCATAAATTAGTGACCAATACGAATGGAGGCGGTTACACCATTCTGATCTCATTTTTCCCAAAATTACTAGTATTTATGGTAGTCTCTGTTCTTCTGCTGACATCAGTGACAGGTTTTGTTCAAGGATTGTATTTGTCAGTATTTTAAAATTGTTTCCCTAACTTCATCAGTGTGAAGACAATTCAATCGTAGTTGTCCTATTGATATAGGGAATGACTTTTATATCTCCGGATCCTGTAGATCTTTCCTCATGACGTGGGCTGTGGATGCCTATTTATCAGCTCCGCATGTACGGGCGGCTAATTACTTGAGAATCACGTTCCTGCTTCTGGCCTTATTGAAGACAGCTGAGACAAGCGTGAACTAATGATAAAGGTTATCGAATGTTCTATCTATTGAATAGAACATTGGTATGTAGAAGCATCCCAGCTATCGATGTGGTAAACCATAGAGATTCCATCAGAACCACTCGCCTTGGATAATTTTCATTTAGGATAAAACTTGCAAGATATATATTCCTAAACCTGAACGATGAGATACCCTTCTCCTATATCGGGTATATAATGGATAATTCTTTAGGACTTAAAAATGCCTATCAACAACCAAAATAAAGGGTTGTGCTCATTCACCGAGAAAAACGTTGAGCTATCAGTGTCATCATCATCCGTCTAGTAAGGATGGACATCATAATTCATGGTGGGCATTGAATTTCCACGGCAACAGACGGTTAACTTCCAAAATATGGCTAATGCATGGCGAACATCGCAGTCAAATTTGTTTAAGGGCAGGATGTATGTATACATTAATCACTTTTACATCGGGGGTACCACATTTTACCGCTAAGAAATTTCAGTTTCAGTCCCTGATTCAGTTCTGATAAGTCTGCCACTCCCATGTTAAAAATCCAAAAGTTAAAAACTTTTTCTAGCCATCTTTGTACTGGACAAGTACTGCTACAACCTAGGACAAGTACTACTAAAACCTCATTGGTTGATCCATTGCCACGAGATATTGATGACTACTGTCTAGAGAGGATGATAAATAATTGTGGTTTTATTACAATTTTATTTAGCACATTGGCTTTGTATTGTAACAGGTGTATCGCCGACTCCTTAGTTTCCGTTTGGATCCTTCTTTGCTATATCTTAAACTTCTTAAAAATGGTAACAATAAAATAAACTCTCATCCTTGCATCCATTTATCTGATCTTTATCAAATGCTAGTGTGAGATGGCAACCTATAAACGAAACTGAATGGTACTATTAACAGTTTTTTTCCACCAACCCACTTTTTAAGCAAAAAAGAAACTAAAACGCACACGCACCCATTCATATCGTCTGGAACATTGTCATTCATATCGACATCAAAAATATTATCCTTTTTATACCCTTCACCACACTGTGGTACAGGGTATTATGTCTTTGTGCATATGTTTGTAACAGGCAAAAGGAAACGAGATAGACACATGGTTCCTTTTGAGAATATGCATAGAATCACTTTTTAAGTCGATTTATGCATGTCCGTCCGTCCGTCCGTCTGTCCGTCTGTCTGTCTGTCCATGTATTTTTGTGAACAAGGTACAGGTCGCATTTATGATCCGATTTGAATGAAATTTGGCATAGGTCACTTATTCGACCCAAGGACGAACCCTATTGAAATTGGGAAAAATCGGTTCAGATTTAGATATAGCTCCCATATATATATTTAACCGATTTAATGTAAACGGTCCCTATATATCCTTCTATTTGCACGAAATTTGGTACAGCCTAATCATTTAGGTCTGGAATGATGCCTGCCAAATTTCGTGAAAATCGGTCCAGATTTAGATATAGTCCAAAGTCCCTATATATCTTTCGATTTGCACGAAATTTGGCATAACGTACTGAATTGAGCCTAGAATGATGCCTGCCAAGTTTCGTGAAAATCGGTCCAGCTTTAGATATAGCTCCCATATATAGTTTCGTCCGATTTCATGTAAATGGTGCACCAAAGTCCCTATATATGTTTCGATTTGCACGAAATTTGGCATAACGTACTGAATTAAGCCTAGAGTGATGTCTGCCAAGTTTCAAGAAAATCGGTCCAGATTTAGATATAGCTCCCATATATAGTTTTGACCGATTTCATGTAAATGGTGCCACAAAGTCCCTATATATCTTTCGATTTGCACGAAATTTGGCATAACGTACTGAATTGAGCCTAGAATGATGCCTGCCAAGTTTCGTGAAAATCGGTCCAGATTTAGATATAGCTCCCATATATAGTTTCGTCCGATTTCATGTAAATGGTAACACACAAAGTCCCTATATATCCTTCGATTTGCACGAAATTTGGCATAACGTACTGAATTGAGCCTAGAGTGATGTCTGCCTTAGAGATTGATTTTAAGTAATTTACGCACCTGTGACAAGTGTGTTTGAAATCGCTTAATATTTGGATAGAGCTTCCATATATATTTTCGCCCGATTTCAAGTAAATTGGGCATCAAACTCCTCATGTTAGTCAGATTGACATCAAATTTTGCACAACGTACAACATTGAGCATAGAATTACGTAGTTGCGTTTTCTAGAAGTACAGGCATAGCCCAACGGATGACCTATTTATATTTGTTTGAAGTCGATTTACATTCTTTATGGACAGATCTAGGTAGATTCACATTTAGATAAATATCACATATTATATTTCATCCAATTTCATGTTAATTGTCCTGTTTAATATACCCATAGTGGTGAAGGGTATCATATAGTCGGCCCCGTCCGACTTTACTTCTTTCCTTACTGGTTATCTATATCGACAGTCCCATTAGACTAGTGGCACTACTCTCGAGACAATAAAGACAATGACAACTTTATTCCGCACATACGTTTAACTGAACCGACCATTATTCTCTGAAAATAAAACTGTCATATCTGACAGTCTGACAGAGTCAAAACTTTCTCTCCACATGTGGCACATCCGCGAATGCATACAGTTTCTGGCTCTTAACTTTGTTGCTGTTGTTTCGCTAGAGTCGTAAACTGTGGGCGTAATGCATTTTATAACGTCATGCTATTGTTGCAGATGATTGTCATCAAACTACTATTACGGATGGGACAATTGACATATTATATGTATGTGTGTATATATGACTATTTGATGGGTAGGAGGAGTACATTATTTAGTTGTGATGATACATATACATTTAACTAAAAAATAGAGATTTTATTTGGATTTTGTGTGGAAATCAAACAATTTTGTTTTTAGTGTAGTGATTTGAATATTTTACATGCTTTAAGGGTCGTACAGAATGTGATAAGGAAACTATGTAGAAAACAAGCAATAGGAGATTTGGTACGCAGTGAAAGCTCAAAATATTAAATTAGATTCAATTCGATTAAAAAACGTGTCCAAAATATTCCTTTTCATTGCAAAACTTATATCATAATGCTTGACTCGAAATAGTAAAAATAATTCACTGGAAAAGGTGCATGAAATTTACCAAATTGAGACTAAAATAAAATGATATATATATTGAATTTTGATGAAATTGGTTTATATTTAGACGTAGTCTTTGGACGTTTTCCTCTAAGAAACACGCGCTAAGTAATATAGCCGAAGATGGCTTGTAATACTGCTAAGATAGTAATTAAACAACTCCGGAGATATCTCGCCACGTTTTGAAACTTCATATTTTTAAACCCAGTATTTTAATACAGGGTATTATGTCTTTGTGCATATGTATGTAACAGGCGAAACGTATCGAGATAGACTCATGGTTCCTTTTGAGAATATGCATAGAATCACTTTGTGAGTCGATTTACGCATGTCCGTCTGTCCGTCCATATATTTTTGTGAACAAAGTACAGGTCGCATTTATGATTCGATTTCAATGAAATTTGGTACATGTCACTTATTTGGCCCAAGGACGAGTACTGAATTAGGTCTAGATTGATACATGCCAAGTTTTATTGAAATCGGATCAGATTTAGATATAGCTCTCATATATAGTTTCGTCCGATTTTAGGTAAATGGAGCACCAAATTCCCAATACTTGTCCGATTGAGACAAAATTTTGCACAGAGTACTGAATTAGGTCTAGATTGATACATGCCAAGTTTTGTTGAAATCGGTTCAGATTTAGATATAGCTGCCATATATAGTTTCCTTCGATTTTATGTAAATGGTCGACCGTACAATAGATGTTTGTCCGATCGAGACAAAAATTTGCACAGAGTTCTGAATTAGGTCTAGATTGATGCATGTCATGTTTTGTATTGGATTTTATGTCGAGATAAATTTTGGATAGCTCACTGTGTTCATTTATATATAGGCCTTTTACATAGTTTGCTCGATGATTGACATTCAATTTTCATAAATTTGAGATTGGTACCCGAAGTGGTGAAGGGTATCATATAGTCGGCCCCGTCTGACTTTGATTTTTCCTTACTGGTTCTTTACGAGGTTTGGAGTCGTTATTCCGAAACTCCATGTATGATTGAACTCCCCACATACAATTTACTATAGAACGTTTCAAAAATGCCCGACGAAAGTTTTCTATACGTCCTTAGAGAGTATGGCATGTCTAACGGTATCAAAGGTCAAGCTCTACCAACTTCGGCTGGTCTTGTTTAGTCCTTTACTTAATACGATACTTCGACGTATCGCTTTGCACAATAATTCTTACGATGCCCTACAACCTGTATGTTAAAACAACCAGCACATCTCTTTGGATTAGTCACTGTTTTGTCCTTGATTCTGTTTATATGGATGTTTATATCATGCTGTCGGCAGGTCGACCACTTTTAATGAAGCTCCTGCTGAAGATAAGGGTCCATGGAGAACAGACTCACAAACAGGTTGGGGTTGGGTTGGTTGCCAGCCTTCTTAAATCTTCTCCGCAAGCCACTACCATTTGTCGCAGGCCGGCTGCACTTGGGGCAAATATAAAGTATTTGTCCGGTCTGGACCCTCTTCCTAAACAGAGGAAGTCATAACATTTCATCAACGCAATCAAATGTTATCGTTGCAGTACCTGCTTTGATGTTATTATCGGGAACACCCCTCCATAGTCTTATGGACATGCTTTCATCACCCAGCCCCGTCAAGAGATTTTCATAATCTAGAGGGGGAGATCTATATATCAGGCAGGTCTGAATAGCTTCCATTCCGATGCAGTCGCAAACGCAGTAGAAACCCAGTAAGAAAACTCCAAAAGTCGGACGGGCCGACTATATGATACCCTTCACCACATTGGATACATACAACAGATGCTCATATGTACAACAATCTATACATAGAATAGACATAGCATATTTGGGGGACCATTGGAATGGAATCGGACGAAATAAACTGCGTGAAGTACATAGATATTTAAACTAAATTGAAAAACCCATACACATACTAATCTGAAATTTATGAAAAACTGAAAACTATTATATGAAATCGAGCAAAATATTTATGAGAGCTAAATATAAATGGACGTATTTGAGCAACCGTGGTATCCACCATTTGGTACGCTGCAGCAGTGCGCTATCCAAAATTTATATTGATAAAAAATCCAATACACGTTATTCTAGGTTCCATTTGGTATGCTCTTTTTCCCCTAATCGGACAAACTTAAGTTATTTGGTACACCACTTAGATGAAATCGGATGAAAATATATGAGGGAGCTATTATTAACCTCAATCGTCTACTTTATTTGCATAAAATAGGAAAAATATATGTGGGAGCTATATATACATCTGAATAGATTTCAACAATATTATGTCGTACAAATAGAACAGGATCTATGGTACACCATTTACATAAAATGGGCCTAAAGTATATATGTGAACTATAGTTAAACCTTAACCGATATCTAAATTACAAAAAACATTCTGGACTAAATTACATAGCCGCTGCTAAATTTCGTGAATATAGAACAAACATAGCCTTCTCGGTGCTCACTTACAAATTTCATCCAAATCGGAATTTGCCAAGGTACTTGTTATACCCTTCACCACTCTGTGGTACAGGGTATTATGTCTTTGTGCATATGTTTGTAACAGGCAAAAGGAAGCGAGATAGACACATGGTTCCTTTTGAGAATATGCATAGAATCACTTTCTAAGTCGATTTAAGCATGTCCGTCCGTCCGTCTGTCTGTCCATGTATTTTTGTGAGCAAAGTACAGGTCGCATTTATGATCCGAATTGGATGAAATTTGGCACAGCTCATTTGTTGGGCCCAAGGACGAACTCTATTGAAATTGGAAAAAATCGGTTCAGATTTAGATATAGCTCCCATATATATTTTCGTCCGATTTAATGTAAATGGTGTACCAAAGTCCGTATATATCTTTCGATTTGGACGAAATTTGGTATAACGTACTGAATTGGGCCTAGAGTGATGTCTGCCAAATTTCGTGAAAATCGGTCCAGATTTAGATATAGCTCCCATATATAGTTTCGTCCGATTTCATGTAAATGGTGCACCAAAGTCTATATATATATATATATATATATATCTTTCGATATGCACGAAATTTGATATAACGTACTGAATTGGGGCTAGAGTGATGTCTGCCAAATTTCGTGAAAATCAGTCCAGATTTAGATATAGCTTCCATATATAGTTTCGACCGATTTACTGTAAATGGTGTACCAAAGTCGCTATATATCTTTCGATTTGCACGAAATTTGGTATAACGTACTGAATTGGGCCTAGAATGATGTCCGCCAAATTTCGTGAAAATCGATCAAGATTTAGGTATAGCTCCCATATATAGTTTCGTCCGATTTCATGTAAATGGTGCACCAAAATCCCTATATATCTTTAGAATGGCACGAAATTTGACATAACGTACTGAATTGAGCCTAGAATGATGTGTGCCAAGTTTCGAGAAAATCGGTATAGATTTAGATATAGGTCCCATATATAGTTTCGTCCGATTTCATGTAAATGGTGCACAAAAGTCCCATATATCTTTCGATTTGCACGAAATTTGGCATAACATACTGAATTGATGCTGGAATGGTGTGTGCTGAGTTTCGTGAAAATCGATTCAGATTTCGATATATATAGTTTCGTCCGATTTAATCTAAATAATGTACCAAGTTCCTACGTTGCATAGCGTTTAAAATTTAATCAAGAATAATGTGTGCCAAGTTTAGTGAAAATCGGTTGAGATTTAGATTGTTATAGATTGATTTTAAGTAATTGACGCACCAAGGAACCAATATATGGCTGATAAGAACAAAACGTACTGAAATCGGTATAGCCTAACCTGTGAAAAGTTTCGTTGAAATCGGTTCATATTTGGATATAGCATCCATATATAAGTAAATTGTGCATCAAACTTCTCATATTTGTTAGATTGACATCAAATTTTGCACAACGTACAAAACTGAGTATAGAATAAGGTAGTTTAAGGTTTTTCTAAAATAATAAGGTTTTTCTAAAAGTACAGACCAAGCCCAACGGATGACCTTTAGATATTTGTTTGAAGTCGATTTACATACTTTTGTTCCATTGTAACAAACGAATGACATGCTGATGGATAGATCTAGGTCGTTTCACATGTAGATAAATATCACATATTTTATTTCATACAATTTCATGATAATAGTCCTGTTTAATATACCCATAGTGGTGAAGGGTATCTTATAGTCGGCCCCGTCCGACTTTACTACTTTCCTTACTGGTTGACATTGTCTTACTTTTATGGCTATTTCATAAACTACTGCCATAAGTAAACGTGTCTAACGTCACCCAAAGCGCAAAAAAACTTTTAGTGCGGAGCACTGAAACAAAGTGAACAATGAATAAAATCAACAAGAACAACAACAGAATAAGCAACTCTGCTCAATTTCCTTTGTCGTCTGGACTTACAATATGTAAACACGTATTGTCGTTGTTCTCGTTGTCCTATCCATTCTGGAAATTCGAAATGAAACATGAAGCTACTTCAGTTTATTTTATTTTTGTCTTGTTGATATTAAAAACTGTCCATATTTGCATTTCAGCTGTAATACCATTAATCTACATATATAAAAGAGTTGCGTTATAAGTGACTGACTGATCATCAACGCCCAGCCGAAACGGCTAAAGCTAGAAACTTGAAATTTGGCATGTAGGTCGGGCTTGGGGCGTAGGCGTGTGATAATACGGGGTTTTTGGAAATTCGTATTAAAAGGTACTAAAAAGTACTAAAAACTGTATTACGCGGAAACGGTTAGATGTAGAACTCAGAAATTTGGTATGCAGCTTTGCCTACGATAAACCAAGAGGTATGTGTGATAAAATTTTAGAATTTAGTACAAAGAGGTACTAAAAAGTACTAAATATTATATATGAGTGGAATTGGCAGAGACACATATCTGAAATTTGGTATGTAGCTTAAGCTATTAAAACAAGAACGGCTTACAAAAATATTTTTTGAAAATTAGTACTAAAAAAGTACTAAAATTGTATTACACCGGAAAGGTTGGGGGTAGAACTCCGAAATTTGGTATACAGCATTATCAATAACAATTGTAAGGGCATGTGTGAAAAAAATTGGAATTTAGTACTAAGAGGTACTGAAAAGTACTAAATATTATATTTGAATGAAACCAGTAGAGATACAAATATGAAAAATTATATGTAGCTTAAGATATTACATGTAGAATGCTGTGCAAAAATTAGTACTAAAATGGTACTAAAAAGTACTAAAACTATATTACACCGGAAGGTTTGGAAGTAGAACTCTAAAATTTGGTATGCAGCTTTGTCAATGATAGGCGAAGGGGATGTATGAATAAATTTAGGAAATTAGTACTTAAGGTACTAAAAAGTAATATATATTATATTTCACTGGAACGGCTAGATATTTGAAACCTGACATTAACTTAAGCTATTACAAATAGAATGATTGGCAAAAATATTTCTTGGAAATTAGTACTAAAAAGTTATAAATATTATATTACAATAGAACGGATAGAGATAAAAATCGGAAACTTCGTATATAGCTTTTACTATTACAAATATATCATTCTATATGCACAAATATCATTTTTGAAAATTAGTACTGGTGATGAAAAGTACTAAATAAAAATTACAATGGAACCGTTAGAAATAGAAATCCTTAACGTGGTACGTAGATTTAACTATTACAAATTTGCTACTAAATATTAAATGACGACTGTTGTTGCTTACTTATTTCACATAGAACAATATGCATATATAGAAGAGAAATATACTAAATTTTGAACGTAAACAAAATAGTACAGTGATGAAGTTTTTTATCAAAAGGCATGGAAACTACTAAATATTTTAAATATTGAGCGATTAGAAATGGTAGAGTTTGGAATTCGTGTATTTGGCTTCTAAAATATAAATACTCCCAGCGACATCAACAAGTTAATAGGAGAGAAATTGGCATTGCCTAATCTATAAGAGTCTACATATGATTGCGTTATAAGTGACTGGCTGATCATCAACGCCCAAAAGAAACCTGGTATTTTGAATGTATGTTTGTTTTAGTGTGATAAATGGTACAAAGAATACTAATGTGGGAAGTATTTGAAACCCAATATCGGCCATTACTACAATTGTAGAACCATTTAGTACCTATGCACGTATTTCCAAAACTACCTCCATATCTCAACCCTACACACCATTTACATTTACAAACTTCTCACAAACCCCAATTTTAATTCAAAATGTCAGGATTCTATCGGTTCATTTAAATCTTAAATTTAAATCAAATTTAGTACTATTTAGCACACACAAGTTCGAATTTCCATTACTACATACATAATGCACTCCAAGTGAAATCTTATTACCAAATTTCAGAATTCCAGCTTTATAGGTTCACTCATACTCCAAATTGTACCAAATTTAGTGTCTTTTAGTACACATTAGTAATAATTTCGAAATCTTCCTACATACCACAATCCAACACCCTACATACTACTAACTTCAAATTTCCGTATCGTAGCTCTATTAGTTCACCCAAATACAAATTGTACCAAATTTAGAACAATTTAGTACCCAATTTTCTACATATCACAACCCTACACCCCAACAGTGACCCTAACTTTAAATTTCAAGATTCCAGCTGTATTGGTTCACTTAAAATTTAAATTGTACCAACTTTAGAATACATTAGTACGAATTTCCAAAACTTTTACAAACCCCTATCTTACACAAATTACAGCTCTATCAGGTCACCCATATCCAAATTTGGTACCATTTAGTACACATTGGTACGAATATCCAAAAAGTTTTGGATATTCGTACATAACCCAAAAATGATCTCAAACTCCTACAAATTTCACGATCACAGCTCTATCAGCATATCCAAACTTTAAATTGTACCAAATTTTATACATCCATACCCAATTCTACACTACAAAAGAAATCTTATTTCCAAATTTCAAGGTTTTCAGCTTTATGGGTCACCTAAACTTTAAATTGTTCCAAATTTAGTAAACATTAGTTCGAATATCCAAAACTTTTTACAAAGCCCAATCTTACACCCCAACTGTGATCCTAACTTAAAAATTCAATCTCAACCGGTTACCCTAAGCCCACATTTGGTACTTTTTAGTAAAAATTTCAAAAACTTCATACATAGATTCACACAAGATTTAAATTTTACCAACTTTAGTTCACCTTAGTAGAAATTTCCAATTATTCCTAAATATCTCAATTCTACCCTCAACAGTGATCCTAACTGCAAATGTCAAGATTCCAGCACCATCGGTTCACTTAAATTCAAATTTGGTACCATATAGTACGAATTTTCAAATTTTCCTTCATACCCCTATATAGTACGATTTTGTACTTTTCATACATATAAGTAAAAAATTTCCAAAACTACTTACATATTCCAATCCTACACTCCGGCGGTAATGGCAGAACTCTGTATAAAAAATTATGTACTGTACAAAAAGTTAGAACCAACGCTTTTTATACCCGTCCGTCTGTTGTAATCACGCTATCTTCCGAAGAAATTGAGAAAGGGTGCTGAAATTTTGCATACGTTTGTCTATTGTCTGCAGGCAGGTCAAGTTCGAAGATGGGATATATCGGTCCACGTTTAGGCATAGCTTTCAATTTTCGATATTTTTTGGGGTTCTTGAGCTCGTTTTTCAACCGAATACGCTGAAATTTGGTACATTGAGTTCTTATTGGGTACTAAATGTTTCTACAAAAAATTATAAATATAGGTCCACTTTTTCTGGTAGCCCCCATACAATGGTACCTCCTAATTTTTGTAGTAAATTATGTCACGCAACATCAGTACTGAAATATGACACAAAATGTTTACTGGGATATATTTTCTATTTTTAAAAGTTTACAAATGTTGTCTCGTTCTGTTATCCATATGATTTATGATTCTGTAATGTTATTACATTATGTTAATAACATTATGCACAAATGTTAATCAGTCGCATTGCGGCGTCCCCGACGTAGAACATTTGGTTCAAATCCCACGAAGAGCAACCAATGTTAACTTGTAAAATTGAGGCGGCACGGAAGTAGAACAGTAACGAGGTCCAAGGTTCAACTCCCACCCAGATCAAATTTTTTTTATTTATTTTTTTTTTTTTGTTTATTTTTTCTTAACATTATTTGTTATTCAAAATTGCAAAACTCGTTTTTTTTTTCTTCTTACAATTTTTTTTCCGAAACAATTTTTTTTTCGTTTTAACTATTAACCTTAAAGTGTCTGTGGCTTTGTAAAAAAATTGCGTAATTCGGCTGGAAGCAAAAGATAATTTTTTTTTTTCATACATACAGGAATTTACTGCAATTGTATTGGTGTTAAACATTTTTTCGTCAAGCTCTCTCCAACTTAGGTTCCATACCGTGGTGAATATATAAAAAAATGTTAGATCTCCACTTAGCTAGTAGTAAAGTTCTAAGTGATCATTCTTTTTCTTGTTTGACCTACAACCGAACACACGCCTAACAGTCAAAAGTACCTTGAATAAGCGAACAACCAACAGGAATAAAGAAACAAATTCCTCTGTTCGCCAAAAAAATTTTAAACTCATTTAATTAAAAACAAAAAAGTAAGAAAAAAAAACATAACAAGTTAAAAAAAAAATAAATAAAGTCTGTGGCTAATTATAACGTAAGAATGTGTTAAAAAAATACTGAAAAAATGTGTATTATATCAATACTATTTTTTTAACTTTTAGAGTGGACTTGTAATTGAGGAATAAATCGTTCAAAAAAATCCCATTTATTCGTCCTAATTCTGGCAAGAGTTTCCCGCCTGAAATTGGTGGAATCTGCCAGACGGACGAATTGTATTTTGGCTAGTTAGAGGATATAAATCCGTGAAAAATAATATTTGAGCGACCGCCATTTTTGCCATGAGCCATAATTTGAGCCAAAAGCAATTTATTTTGTGGAAAATTTGCAACCTATATTAAGAAAAATTTGAAACATCACAAATTTACCAATTAAAAAAAATTCTCAATTTTCCCAAAAATCGGAGACTGTGCGAGGCAGCACGTGTACCCAAAAAAGACAAAAAAAGCCAGCACGAGCCTCCAACGGACGAGCCCCTCAGCATCAAACATCGAACTCATACATCGAACCTCCACCAAAAGCATCTAAGTTCATTTAATTGATGTACCAAAATTAAGAATTGCATCCGTTGGGTACAGGGAATCTATGACCTATATGAATTAATCCTAAGTATCAATGAAAATCGTAAAATTACAATAGCAAAAATAGTAGAACATATGCAAACATTTTAAAACTAAAATTCTCAAAAAAACATATTTCAGGAACTTTACATACACACACATCATGATACCACTTTAATATAAAAACCACCTTCTTCATCATAACCATCATGCAAAGATCCTGAAACCACACACA